>NW_008824772.1:2234003-2248920 GCF_000699105.1 Pygoscelis adeliae
GAGAAACATCACCACCACCATGCCCCTTTCGCTGTGACCCTTGTTGCCTAGTCCATAGCTCATGGATGGTTACTGTTGACTATGTGAGTCTATCGTACATTTCTGGTGTTACGCTGAGCAGGCTTATCTAACATGTTTCCTCCTGCAGCACAGAACTAGCTATCCCTGCTGCAGTCCATCTCTGTACCCCGGTAAACGGAGCCTGAGCAAGGCAGAGGACATCATATATCAGGCCAGGACACCCCACTAAAAAGAAGATCTTCTGGGCACAGCTGTCAGCACGTGCTTCTCCAGCAAAACCCCACCTCCTTCGCACCCACGTGTGTCAGAAGCAATAGCTGCCTTCACGCAGCAGAGGCGTACAGAAGCAGTGTAGCTGGCAAGACCGGCCTTTTAGAGGTACAGAAACTACCCTGGACCAAAAAGGTGGGGAGGGGTTGGGAAAACAGAACAAGTCAGTCAACTTAACTAACACAGGAATGTTAATTGTAAACCTGAAGACAGTTATTTTTTTCCCCTCTAGGGTTTTGTTCGTTAACAGCAGGATTTCCCTCATCAAAGGCAATGGGTATGTGTTGCTTTCAGAAAATTTGTACTTTATATGTACTTAAAATGCAATATTTTTTAATATCTGCATTTTCAGGGTTCATCTCTAGTGTGGAACTAATCACTACTCTTATCATGTTATGGTTTGTATTGATGCTAACTTCATTTAGCAGAAAATAAACAGACTCAAGTGGGTAAATGATCTACCCAAACGTCTCTAGTTTAGAGAATTCAGCCCCTGTCAGTTCTGGTAGCCTTATCACATCATTCCCTTCAAAAAACATTTTGGGTTATTTCCATGGCTCCCTTTGAGGATCGTTTCCAAACCTCCCTCATAGTTTCCTGCTTCACTGATTTGTTAAGTTATTAGTACCGTTGCTTAGGACTGCTTTTGATTAAGGTTAAGGATGCTTTTAGTCATCAGAACTGACATATTTGAGAAGTTAAGACACAGTCTCTCACTGTGACTGGTAGAGAGAAAACGATCTAGCATTCAACGCGGCCAGTTTTGCAAGGATTATAATGCCTTGTCAAGCACATTAATGTGTTTTTAGTTTGTATTACTAATACATAATTTTAACTTCTAGATTACAGAACATTACCTGTGAATAAATGGGATGAGAACCACGTCCAATGTTGGCTAGAATCTACTGGAATCAAGAAAGAGTACGTAGAAAAACTGTATGCGGAAGAAGTGACAGGTCCAGCGCTAGTGGAACTGGATGACTCCTTCCTCAAAGGCATAGGTATGAAGGGAGGCCAAATCCACATGCTAATCCGCAAGAGAAACGAACTTCTGCGGCTACAGGAAAATGCACAGCAAGTCAAGCATTCCAGCAGCAAAACGTCTGACAGAACCGATGCGCAAACAGATCCAGTAAGACCCAGCAATGCCCCCACTCAAAAAACTTCAAGCGGAGACAGCTGCGGTCCGGCAGATAGAACTAGCAGAGACCACACAGCTTCTACTTCTGGCAAGAGGCAAAGGAGAAGTAACAACTCCCAACTTAAAAGTACTGACGAAGTTTTAGAGCTCTGCAACTGTCGACCATTCAGGAGTCAGAATACCGATTTCAAATATGTGAAAGACAAAGTTCTTGGTCCAGAATCGGGAGTCAATGGTTTAATCACTCCTTGCCATGAATACAAATCTTTTGCCATTGCTGCAGAACTGAACAGAAATCAACTGCAATCAAAATTTGCCTGCGAAGTGATACGATTTGCTTCAGCCTGCATGAACATTCGAACAAATGGCACCATACATTTTGGTATCACCGACAGCGTTGAGGATAGTGGTTGGAAACACGGCCAGATCATTGGCATAAAGGTCAAAGAGCGAGAATACTACGTTGATGCGTTAGATTATATAGAAAAATGTTTTTGTGAAAACGTACAGGAAATTGCAAGGAAATGTATCCACCCACCTGTTTTTGTTGAAGTGATTTCAAAAGACTCTCAGGAACAAAGATTTGTGGTGGAGGTTGACATTGAACCAACATTCAGTTTAGTAAAAAACAGATTTTTTGAAGTGTATTTGCCGAAATACAATGAAGGCAGCCAGAAGGTGACCCTGACAAAAGATCGAGCTCTCTATCAGAGACTCGGAGCAAAGTCTGAACCCGTGAAGCACAACGATCTAGCTACTTTCATTCAGGGTTTACAAGACAGGGATGCTCAAAGAGAAAAAGCTGAGCGCTCCAGCACAGAAGTACATATGGAAATAGCTCAAAATTTAGGAAGAAAGTTATCCATTCTACTAAATGATGGCAAAAGCTATATGGATGACTCCCTACGGTACATCCTTGTCACAAACAGATGTGAAAAGGATAATCTGAACTATATCAACTTTCTAATGCACTTGAACATTTTCTGCGTCTTTGACTTTGATGAAAATTCTAATCTGTCAGGGCTGTATAGCAAGTACAAAGAACACCATGCAACGAGGCCTTTTTTTTTACAGGATTTTTCCAATGAAAGTAAGACTGGCAACCCCCCCGCTCAGAAACATTTGTGCCTGTTTGATCAGACCAGCTGGATATTCTGCAATGGGCGCAGTGACTTCATCGGGGATGAAAAACCTTGTGATGAAAATACATGGATTAGAACCAAAAAAAAATACCTTAAGAAAGCAATTACTCGTATCTGTGATGAAATCCTGCCAAAGCGGTCTTTCATTGTGCTTTTCCTATTGCTATCACCAGTGCAGAAACCACTTGTGGACACTTTTCAGGAATTCTATACAGAGATGAATGGCACAGAGTACATCGTTTGCATTGCAGAGTCCAGAGAGAATTACACGAAGTGGGCTAATCTAGCTCAGGCATCCTGCAGCATTGAGACACTGGAACAGTGCAGTATTGTGGGTATGAAACTAAGCCACGTAGATGCCACCATTCAAACAATGCTGCCTTCTACAGCACAACCCAGACATCTGCCCGTTTCCACTAGAGGGCTATGTACACTTCCCTCGCTGGAAGAAGAGAAACTGTTTTCTCTAGAAATCCTTTGTGCTGACCAATGTGATGACATCAAATTAGATCTTTTGACTGAAAAAGAAATACAAGAAATAGAACAAAATTTTTACCGAGGGAGAAAGATCATCTGGGAAAACTTCTGGCTTGCTGATAAAAGACACTGTGGGGAAATCATCGAACGCGAAGCATGTAAGGATGCTAGCAAACTCCTAGATGACATTTTACGAGGAGGCAGACTCAACTATTCCGTGGCTAAACTAAAGATATTTCACCATCCTGGAAGTGGTGGGAGCACAATAGCACGGCAAGTCCTGTGGAAAAGAAGAAAGGACTTACGATGTGCTGTTATCAAAGTCTCATACTCACCTGCAACTGTTTGTGAGCACGCACTTGCATTTAGAGATTACGAAGAAAAAGAAATCAGTCATTGTCTTCCTGTGCTCCTCCTGATTGAGGATTATGACGAAGACTATTTAGAAGAACTAAGGAATGAGTTAATGGATGCTGTAGCAACTAGGAAAATTAATTCCCCCAGACCTTACTTCATCCTCATGTGCTGTAGACGATCCAATGACCCTGAAAGGCTCTGCAAGGCTTCTCCACTGGACACAGTTGCTGTCACTCACAAGCTGACGGACTCAGAGAAAAGTCTGTTCAGAACTAAACTTGAAAAACTGAAGCAGAAAGATGTCAAGCCAGAATTCATACTTACGTTTGTCCTGATGTGTGAGGAGTTCAATGAAACATATGTGAGAGACTTTGTAGGGCACATATTACAAGACATAGACCATTCTTCTCGTGATACATGCTTGATGCGTTACGTGGCTTTGCTTAATTTTTATGTACCCAATTCGTATGTTTCATTGTCACACTGTGAGGCTTTTCTGGGACTGGGGGTATATACAGAAAGGAAATCAAGAGCATACGATTTCAAAAGTCACTTGAGTGAACAAGCAAGAATGATTTTTATTGAGCTAAGGGAAAGTACCACCTATATTTCATCCGTTCAGATAATACACTGTCTGGTTGCAAAAGAAATTCTGCATCAGCTTTCAGGGAATGAACCTCAAAGTCAACTTGCAATGACTCTTCTTCAGGAAAAGACACTCTTTGAAAACAGATTTGGACGAGAGGAATTCAAAAAGTTCATCAGAGATCTGTTTATTCGACGTGATAAAAGAAGCAGGGGCGACAATACTGACACTCTCTTCTCCCCATTCATTGAACATGTCTGTAAAGCTGAAGACTGTGAAAAAGCTATCGCTGTTTTAAAAGCTGCATATGAACTCCTTGGAAAAGATCCCTTTTTCGCCCAGCAGCTCGCCAGACTGCATTACAACAATGAAAAATTTAAAGATGCAGAACACTGGGCAGGGGTTGCAAAATTTCATTTGCCGAATGATTCTTTTATTTTAGATACAGAAGGTCAAGTTTACAGGAAGTGGTTTAGTTTCACTGTGGATAAAATGACAGAGGGGGACACTCCTGAAAGCATCATTCAAAAGATCGAGATTGCTCTTAAAGCTATGAAATGCTTCAGGGCTGCACAACAGGCTGCAAAAGCAGAACGTGACAGCATGAACAACGCTGGCTATTTTGGAGAAGTAGAAGTAGGATGTCGTCTCCTTAGATTTTTGTCCACAGTCCATGTATTTCGCAGAAATCCAGAGGGGGAATATTCCGAGCTTGTGAAATACCTGATCACAGATTACATTCCTGAAGACATTAAAAAAGCATGGGGAAGGCTTCACTCCCGCCTCAAAGGCTTACGCCAGAACCTGTACAATGCTCTGGAATGGATTTCGGAAGACCTAAGTTATTTCCAAACAGATAAAAACCACGAGAAGGAAGAGGAAGATGAGAAAGATGAAAAGGAAGAACAAATTTATAATCCTAGAAAATGGCTAAAGAGACAGTCTGAGGTATACGCCAAGTTCTTCATCTCAACATCACTTAGCGAGGACAGCAACGGTGGCCCCGAGAGCCAGCTGACTAGACGCATGAATATTTATAAGAGTGGCGGAGGTAGCGTCACTAATATCCTGTCATTCTTAGCAGATAAGAAAGAGCATAGGTCAGCTGAAAAGGTAGAAAAGATCCTTAGTTTCTATACAGAAAACCCACTAAGGGACAGGCTGGAGGACAACGATCTGATCAATTATATTTTGTGCCACATCACATTAACATGCTTAGCACCAGGATCAGCCAAACTTCTTCCGCTGCAAACTCTTCGTGAGCTCAGTGTAAGATTCTTTAAAGGAAAAAGAGCATTTCCAGCAAGCGCCCATTTTTTGCTCACCTTGCTGTACTGGCCAGATGAGGCATTAGACAAAGAGCCCAATCCAGATAAAGACGAAATTCTAAACTCAGCCCTTCAAACTCTGAAACGTTTATATGACATCAAGATGAAAGATGTTCCTACCAGAAAGAAAAGAATCTACACCCACTTTTTTCTGGGAAAGGGTTATGGCTTAGGTAAGATTGTGCACAAAACTAAAATTGACAAGTTAATTACTGGGTCCTTAGATGAGAAGAGAATGAAGTGGCTACATGGAAGTGTATGGAATACCACCGGGATTCATGACATTCTCAAGAGAGTTTCTGGTTGGACCAAGGACAGAAATTTATTTATACGTGGTCACGTGAAGGCATTCCCTATCTTGCCACTCCATCGTGATTCAGTGCCCCCTGGAAATGAAAATGTGACCTTTTATTTAGGCTTTTCATTTAATGGTCTTTGTGCTTTCAATATTGAGGTTGAAAATAGCCCGATGGTCAGCAGAATACAAGCTATTTAGTACATTAACAGTACCTACTGTGCTGTTACAAGATATGGCACTGAGTGTCCATCGTCACATTTAAAACAAAAAGTGGACTGCACTGGCTGAACACCAGGTAGCAAGATAACCACACTTAACTACTGCAATAACGACCAAGTATCTAAAAAAATTTGAAACCTACTAGTAAAACGTACCTTGAAACAGAAGCCTTTGATAGTTTTGGAGTCACCAAAAGCAAGATTTCAAAGTTAAGACAGCAATAATTGCAATATTTGCTTGGGGACTGGGGGGGGGGAGACAAAAGACCTCCCCCCAGTATTTGGAGAACTGAGCTCTGGAATAAACAGGTATAGCGGGGATCTCTTTCTTCTCGGCTCACAGATTAGGATTTTAAGTTAATTTCTGGGTGGTCCTGATCAATAACAGAATTTGTCCACATAACCGTACGTTTTTTCTTCTTTCTGAATCAGCAACAAAAAGTTTCAGTGAACTTACAACAGGTATACTACACTGGCTGTAACATACTTCGCTCACTAACACGTACCATGTATGAAATACATCTACCCATCAACTGCAAGCCAGTATCCAGTATAGAAGCACAGAGGGAAAGTAAGCAATTTTTAAGCTGACTTTGCAAACATCAGGATTGATAAAAAACAGGTCTCAAATTTTACATCACTCTTACATTGCTTCTCCATGTAAGTATTACAAACTGTACTAGTAGGTATGTCTGTATCTGGGGAGGGGTGCAGAGACACGCGAGCAGTTAAGACACTGATGACATAAAAGATTATTTGTAAGCGCTGTTATGATTTCATAGTCCAAACAATTCCTGCACTTGGCAAAATGTTTTGCAGCATTATCCAAAAAATGCCCACACAGTACAATTCAAATTTGTCTATTGTATATATCCATGCTTGGAAACATTATTTGTCTAGCCTGATATACTAATTTGAAAAATGCAAAGGAGTTTGTCATCAGCCTTGTGTCTGCAACCATCATGTCACATTACGCTTCCAGTAATAAAGCTGCCTGTTATTCTTGGACTTTCCCATTGCTTGATACTGATAGTTACTAAAATTTCCAGAAAACCTGTCATATAGCTTAAGTTTTAATCTAATAAACAACCTTTAAGAAGAATTACCATTTCTACACAAGCTTAATTATCCTACCTGAAGATGTAGTTCTAACAGTAGCAAGGTATGATTTGCTTTTCCAACTTCTGCCAAGATCTGGGCACAGCCGAAAACTGTAAAAGGAATTGCAAGCCACTACGAATTCAGGACAAACGATGTCTCAAACAGGATGAAACCAAAGACCATTTTGTCTAGTCCAAGCCTTCACCATCTGGCCTCAGGAAGCAGAAACAAAGCTTGTGACTGCTGGCCAGGCAATACTTGTCTCCTTCCCCTGCCTTCAACCTGGAAGACACAACAGCAAAGTAGACTCTTGGCGGGCTGCCCTTTTTGCTTGGGAAATCCGCAGACTTCACCAGGGTTAAGTGAACGCTTAAGGGTTAAGCTTAACCTTAAGAGGGTAAGCACATCAAAGGCAGCTTTCCCCAAGGTGAGCTAGGAAGGTACGTTGAAGGAGCAAACCATGACAGCATCTGAACTGCTAGGAGCAAGGGAGCTGGGGTGCTAGAGAAAGCCCCCTCTGTCCCCCATCCCTGATGCAGGGGACAGGGAGGGGGCTGTGTATGTTTGAAAATTTAATTGGGCAAAGGCAGCTTTCTTCAGTCTAGCATGGAGCATAAGGATGGCTTCAACCCCGAGCAGAAAGAGGATGTGCAAACTTACTGAAAAGTGTAGGAGCTAAAAGAAAGCATTAACTACTTAACAGTTTATACAACCTGCTCAAATGCTGTGGCAAAAGCATAGCTTTTGTTTTCAAAAAGAAACTGTTACCATGACGAAAAATTAAAGCCAGAAGACTGGGCCAAGAAGATCCGTCTCATAACTCGTTTCCTTCCTGCCTGCAGGCACACCCGATTTCATACTGTAGTTACGCTATCCTTCGCTGTGTAACCCACACCACCGCAGACTCTTGAGCCTTTCCTCTGAGGCCTAAGTAGGGGTCTTACTTTTCAAAGATACCCATTTCTACCTCTTAGAAACTAAAGGCTGAGATCCAAACTCTTTACCTCATCAGGATATTATAAACACAATCCTCCCCCCATGCCCCGCATAAAAAGCATAAACCTGCAGACCAGCACTCGGAGTCCTGCATTGCAAAACAAGCTACTGAGGCTCACAGGGCAGAAAGTACAGACCCATCCTTCTTGCTCTTTACCCAGTCATATTCAATTCCCCAAGCATCTGATAAATCAAACTTGGGAGTGCTTTAACCGGCCAGGCAACACCCAAAACCCCTTGCTCTAGCCAGCTTTTAGGACAAAGCAGTTCCCATTTTTCAAATGCCCCCTCAGATTTCCTGAGAGCCGAAAGGGCGAGAAGACAAACTCCATTAAAGAGCTCATGCAAAGTAGTAGTCTTCCTCAAAGGGTCCTCTACTTAGTGTTAAGCTCCTTCTCACTACACATATCCAACTCAAAATGCCATGAATTGTTCCAGGTTGTGTAGCATTAAAACAACGGATCTACCTTCCTTTTACCACCTCTTAGAAATTAATCTATGAGTAAACAGTGGTAGCTAAATGAGACCAACTGGCATAGCAGACAGGAGTTGCAAGGACACACATCCTCAAAGCTACCTCCTCTCTCCAGCATTCTGCTCTAAAAGGGTTTAGAACAGATCACTTAACAGCATGCCCTCTCTTACCAGGTTTTATGAAAGTGCTATTAAGATACTTTCCTCCATATTCCCTGACTCTTCCAACTTAAATCGTCAATTTTTTTGTAGTCAGTTCAGCAGAAGGACAGCAGATCAGCAGCAAAAGGAAGTTACAGGTTATGAAGTCAGGATTCATTTGCTTGTCTCCAGGTATAATGCTCACATGAATGAGTTTTTGTGGTTTATAGACAATCAGGAGAGCTAGTACAAAGTTATTCAAACCGTAACATGAGTGAAGGTGGATTTTATACTTACTTTGGAACAGCTATCATTCGTTGCAATAATAATTTAAATAGGTCCTCAAGAGGAGAAAAAATACACAGAAACAGTGGTTCACTTCTGTTTAATCAGAGACTGTTACAAAGTAGCAGACACACATTACAGATGTGTATATGTGCAATGATCCATTCCTGAAGCATACAGTTCATAGAAGGTTCTCAGTGGATGCAAATGATGTTAGCTCCGTATTTTCTTTGAATCTTCTCTGTAAACTGAATGCTATAAAATTAAGCTAGTTACTGTTACTACTATTTGCATGCATTAAAGTGATGCACATACTTACCAGTCTGTCACTTTCTCAAATTAAGTTCAACATCAATACTTTGCCACCCGTCTTTTGAAAAAGATCAACGATCCCATCCCTTTCATACTACTTACACAAAAGCAGTATCAAGTTATGGAAAAAACCTTCATGACACACTAACTTCTGTGGCTGCACTGCTACTCAGAGGGGACATAATTCAATCGTGCTTTAAGGTACCTTTAAGAAGGTGCTAAAAACAGTTTGGAGTCTGGGTTCGCTGCACAGTGACCAGAATCTCTGAAGGGGTGATTCAGAGTCATCAGGCAGAAGTCTAGAAGGAAATACCATGAACTGATTCACTGTTCCATATATACCGTACCAGAACTGGGAAGGAAGACTTCTGAACCACATTAGACTGTACAGCTGCTGTAACGGTGTATCAGAAGTTGAGCTACAACTTAGACTGCTCACCTGGTTATGAAAGCTCAGATTCCTAGTACTGTTTTGGTCCCGTCTCAAAAGAAAATAAACTTAATTCTACCAAAAAGTACTGTAATGAATTGCCATAAAAGATATGACTTTCTACAAGAGTTCATATTAGGATCTACCCTGGACAAAGACACTTTTTATTGATAAGACACTAGAGAACACCACTACCCTTTAGTTATCCCCAATGATCGCCAAGCTGGTGTTACAAGTAGTGCAGGTCAGCATCCAACCACTGTCAAAACTGAGACTTCACAAAGTAATTCAGCAGCCAAAAGCAATCAGTTACTCATTCCGACTTATTATGAGCATTGCATTAAGTATCAACTAGGGTCAACCACAGAAGTTAAAAGAAAGATGCATTCATGCTGTTAATAGGATAATGGCCTCACAGCAAGGTATCCCTATTACTCATGCACATCTGCCATTAAGATTTAGGAAATACAGGCAAAGGTAAGTTATAAATTTTATTATATAACTTTCCTTTTTTTTTCTTCTAGGAAGAAACACCTATGCAACATTATTCAAAAATTGGCATGTAGCTAGTTTTGCAGATAAAGCAATTTAGTGTGAATGACTGAGAACTGATGTAGAGAAGATGCCAGGAGACAGGCTTCAACTGCAACTATTCTAAAACCTGGGAAGATACAATCCCCTTGAAACTTTTTATGTTAGTATGACGAATTCTGCAGCGTCACATAAGATTTCAAAATTCTAAAATAAGCAATACTGCTGGAAGCGTCAAGTCACTCATGAAACTACTCTAGACCATACAGATGAGCTGGCAAAACTATTCAAGTGTCTGTTCAGCTACCACACTAGTATGATCTTTCCAATGCCTAGTTTCTATATCCACCAATAATGTCAAAAGACCCTCAAATTCACCATGTGATAACATGCCCTTGAGAAGTGAATTAAAGCACAGGAGTTTTACAGCTCATCCAGCTGTGAAACTATGCTATGTGCCACAGCACAGAAAGTCTTCATCTCCCATGCTGATATGTAGAGATGAGGTACACAAAGCTTAAATAAAAATAAATGTATGTAGCTATTCTGGAAAAGGTTGCATCTTTTACCCAATCACAAAGAATCTCTCCTATTTTGAGGTGTAAAATATTCTATAAAATAAAAATAAAATGCCAAAATTTCCACGAATATGGAATAGGGTAGAAGGAAAAAAGAACAGAGGCAGAGCAGTAACTCTGGAGTAAGATAAAACAGCTGGGCAAAACCTCATTTGTAGGTAGCCCCTGAAGTGCTGAAATGGGCCAACAAAACAAAACGAAAAAAATCAGAGAACAAGAAGCTCCTGGCTTACAGGCCTAACAAAGTAAAAATCTGTTGGTAGGAGACAGTAATTAGCAATAGCTAACAAAAATGGAAAAGATTTACATTACTGCTACGGATTCTTACAAACAGAAATGCTTATTCCCCAACACAACAAATACAGTATCCTATAATTGGTTCACTGATAAAACAGCCTCTTTTATAATAGGCATGTTACTGAAGAAGTGACCTCAACTTTAGATCTTCACACTTTTCAATAACACCAATGGCTATTTCTTAAGGTTCCGTATTAAATTTTCCTTAGAAGTGCTTGCAGATATTACCTACCCACAAGCGTAGTTAAAACCATTACAGATCTTCAAAAAAAATCTAGACGTTCACTCACTACTGAAAACAGTAGTAGATAACAGATACATTCACATTTCAGAGACCAAAATTCCCCTCGCATTTAAGTGGTATCATTTGAACAAATTATTTCAAATAGGAACATCAGGTACTTACAGATTAAACTAACCTGTACTGGCAGTGCTGTGGAATTTTTCTTCTCTACCAGTAAGTAGCAAATGCTGAAATTCTGCTGCTAGTTAACAGAAACACAAATTGTATTAAACCAAGGAGTTTAACCCATAGTTTAGTTTTTCATTAAAAAAAGCTGCCAAACTTCAATTATGGCAATTTGTTGCTTAAGAAAAGCATATGAAGTAAAGGCAACTATAAAACTACTTTCAATTTGCCCTTTACTTTTCTGATATTTTTCATACATAAGCCAGAAGTTTAACAAGGTAATCCTGTTGCCTGCCACAAACATAAAGGAAATTATAATACTTACATCGCCAGGTTCCTTCATTAAACAGTCTCAAACTGTGTTTTCATATTCTAGACTTTACAAATGAAAGAGCAAAATGTATTTTCTTCCACTAAAATTTATGGGAAAGAAGCTAAAGAATTCAGTGTAAGTAACACATATGCAAGTAACTCAATGAAAAAAAGAGAAAGAAAAAAGCTCTGCATGACATCTTTATCTCAAAGCATTACATAACTTTGTAAGTTGGGAGACAGTGAAATAGCTTCCTTTGGTTGTATGGCATTAATTTCTGGTAATTCAAAATTGCTGTTAGCAAAAATCATTTATACATATTGGCTACTAAGGGTAGCAGAAGTTGAAATTCTACACACACACCCTTTCTGAATAGCACCTGGGAACACGGTTAAGATTTAGACAAAATTTAAGAAATAAAATTTGAGATGTCAGAAGCCTGAATGTGGTATAAGGCAGTTAGCAGTTAAAGTATATCTGTCTGTTAGCTAACAAGAGAAGTTTTTAAGGAAGCTTCAAGCTCTCAAAGTTGTGTGTTCGTTTGTTTTCAGTTAAGATGATACTGGCATTAAAATTCTATTTTCTGAGAACTTTTAAACTTCTTTAAATCCCCAAGAAAGAAAAACCTTAAGATAAGTTCAAGACAATATTTACGGAGACATTAAATTCATTGTCATTACAACAGCACTGCTGCCGATTGTTCCTACTGCAAGAAAGCCCGTAAGAATAAGACAAGTTATTGCAAGCACCTCACTATTCACAATCGTGATCGGGTGTATAAATACTAACCCTCACACACAGTGCGTACCATGAACAGTCAATACTGACTCATCAGGATGCTAAGAACAAACAACTGAGGATAACATCCTGGATCCTGTGGCTCAAGACAGGACATGGCTGTCTGCAAAAGCAGCAAGCTAAAGTGCCTGGCTCCCTCAAACAGACCTTCACAAGACAAAGTGAAAATGCATTTACTATACAACAGAATCTACAAATACCGTACTCAAACTGCATTTTCTTCTAGTAGAGCCTTAATGAGAATCTGCTTTCTGAAAAATCAAAAGACTGCATAAAGCTGCTGTTTTCAACGTGTAAGAAAACTCTCACGAAGTTTTCTTCAGAACTTCAGAAGAATGTTATATACATTACACTTCAGAATCACTTCAATTCTATCGCGATCCCTTCAAAGGCTGCCTCAAAACTTTTCTTGCTCTAAACTAGTATCTACCTACCCCAACTATTACAGGAAAATATGGTAGTCACGGATACCTGCATTTTTATAGAACCCAGTCACTACCATTATTTCACTGGTCTGATTATTTTGATTGCAAGTACACATACTTTTTAAAAACATTCTTCTGGAGGTAGCCTATTCCTCAGAGTATTTAAGGGCTACAATCTTCATTAGGCAAAGCACAGAACACATTATGAACTTATCACACAATTCTAAAGCAAGCCAAAACTTCATGCGTGGTACATACTTTATTTGCCACATCTCCCATTCACTTCTCTTGTTAAAAACAGTGGGTGCAAATTCACCCAATTTAGCAGAATATCAGTAATTCTTGCCCTTTAAAAAAAAAAAAAGGTCATGTACCTCCACTTAAGCTTAAAAAAAACCCCACCAAACTCCCCAAGACCTACTTCCATTAATATCTGTAAAAGTCAAGTCACTAAAATACTATTGTCCTTAGAAAAGAAATTCCACAAATGGTGAGATGTACAACTTTGTGATACACAGACTGCTGCAATACTGAGAGCTGCAATTCTGGAATGTCAGTAAAAACACACCACCGTCCCTCAAAATAAAGTGTAAATTTTCTTTTTGGAACTATTCCCCTTAGATCCACACAAGGAGGGAGGGAGGAAAATGTCACTAACAGAACTTCACAGAAAGAGCAAAGTATGAACCATTTGCACTAGATAAGAATTTTACAGGCCAGCTGGTCTAATAGCTGAGGAGATACTCCCAGCAAAAAGCACAGAGCCATTACGCCATCCTTGACTAGAAAGACAGCAGCACTTGCACACGTATCTTCAAGGACAAAACACAACACAAATGAAAAATGCACAGCATTACTTGCTGCAAATTTAAGGACAAACATTAGTCTGTGGTAACAGATCAGAGTAACATGAATATAATCTGCTAAAGCTACCAACTCCCAAAGAGGGAACAAAAAACACCTGTTGTGTCCAGTCCTTCAGAGGCTTACAGAAAGGACAGGAATGTAAAGGATGAAAGTGAAGGATGTGTGAACTACCCACCAGAAATTGCAAGCAATATTTGCAGTGTAGCAGGAAAACCCAGAGTCAAAACCCCCTTTAATTCATACAGTAACACCCCGTGGAACTGTCTGAATGTCAAATGCATCTTTCAGAAGCAGATAGTGTGAAATTAATCTTCTTGGAATTGTCTAAAAGCAGCTTCAAGAAAAAAAAAAATCCATAGCAATGTGGTGCTGAGAAACGCTATGTTTTGCTCACAAAACATGCCAAAACACAAAGAAATGGTTCATTTGCTCCCAAGCATTAGTATACAGAGCTTAAACAATGACACAGTGAAAACAGGAACTGCATTTTGGACACATTTTTTCCATTAACATGTCAAACCTAGTTATCTTCAACAAAAACAGATCAAAGCAATTTCTCTGAATTTGAAAACTTTTAGCTCTCACCAGGGTATCAATTTATAAGATACAACCCAAGTGTGGATCTAAGTAGGGTACTCCATTGGACGCAAGACAGCATATGTATCTGAATTTTAGCTTTGTGTGCTTGATGACAAGCTGAATATGAGTAGCTAGATAAAAACTACCTAGTGCTGCATCGGTCTTAAATGGAAACTGATAAAAGTTCAGTATCAGGCATTTGAAATATGCCTATTTTTCATTTTGAGTCTCTAAGAGATTCAGACACTTAAAGCAAGAAGTACAAGCCATACTGCATATTATTTTTGGTTAAACTTGTTTCCTTAGATATTCTAGGGAAATAAGAACTAAGCCAAATGCTCCTATAGACTGAGTATGTGAAACAAATACTAGTTGCAGTAGCGTGTCTTGAAGTGTTGCTCTCATCTTCACTGTTATCAAGGGTAGCACCACAATGAGAATTGGAAAAGCAAGGCCATGCTCAATAATAATTTTGAAACAGCTGAAAGGTCATGTCAATTTTCCAGTCAGACTAGACGACTGGGGGGGGGGGGGCTTTTTAGA
>NW_008824772.1:2248955-2266239 GCF_000699105.1 Pygoscelis adeliae
CAGGCAAAATGCAAAGGGCAGAGTAAAAACAAAGAAAAGTACAACAGGAATGTGAAATCCACTCTTGTAACCAAGTTAAGAATTACAACTCTATCCTTTAATTAAAATTACTGGAAATCACATCGGGGGTCAATATTTAGCAAAATCTTGAAGAAATGAAATACAGTCTATGTTCACCAAAAAACACAAATTTTAAAAAGATCTCAAAAATTTAAAAGAAGTTATAAAACCTGACTCCAACATTTGTTAATTTTCTATTTCACTGCTGATAGGCTGCAAGACCTCCTCAGACAAAACCTGTTCTGAAGCTGAAGTTGTCTTTAAGAAACCTCAAGCATTCAAAGCCAATGCATCTGCAACAGAGTGAGCAGCAACACTAAAGCTCATTTTTCTCCACAAACGGTAGAATTTTTTGCTAGTCACTATGCGAAAGAAGGAATTTCCAATAACCATATACCGAAGCAAATTCTGAATATGCAACATAATTCCACAAGGTTTCAAAAAAAGCGCTATGACTTTCAGTATTGTTGCAATAGACAAAATATTGTCAAGTTTGGTGTGTCTGAGAGACTGACAAAAAGGTTTTCCCTGAAACTGACAAACTGAAAAACGTGCAGCTTCGATTTCTCATTCTTCTATTCTACTTTACCAACATGAATCTCTATTTCTTCATAGGGCTCTACATTAATATTTGTTGTGGTGCAGCTCACACATGCAGCAGTATTAACATCTTAACCTCCTCCAAGGAAACCGTATCCTATAATTTAGACTACGCAATTTTGTGACCCTAAATGTCACTTACTAGTTAAAACCTAAATATTTTAAGCACTTCAATAGATACGTCTCCTCAGAAGAGGAAACATTAGTAATTGATATTTATAAGCCACTAGCTCAGAGACTACACAAAGTCACATTACCAAAACCAAAAACAAATATAGCACAAATGCAATGCAGGGGGAGAGGGAGAGGGGGCAGTGTGGCTGAAGGACTGCCTGAGCGGCCTTGAAAGAAACGCATTCCATTAGGAGAAAAGGTACCCAAACATCTTAAAACATGTTCCCTCCCCTTAAGACTCTTAAAAACACGATAATAAAAAGATAAATATTAATATAGAGCCCATCTACCAAAAGAGAATAAAAAACCTAAATTAAAATAAATTTAGGGGCCTTCACCAAACTTGCTGCAAGTTTGGGGACATAAATATCCAACAGCCATAAAGCTGTGAAAGCCCCCAGAATGAATAAAATAAATCCCACTTGCCTCAGACTGAACAGGGCAACACTGAGACTCTGCCTCAGCCTGTCCTATGGCAGGGCTATAGGAAGAAGAAAAATTTAAATTTTAGAAAAAACATGACCCAATTAAGTGAAAGACATGCATTCAAGTTAACAAAATTCCAGTGATCAAGCAAACAAAAGAAGATGACTGCTATTGCACCTGTTTTGTTAGGCCCAAACAAAACTTTTTACAGTTGGTAGCTATTTCTGAATTGGACAGTTTTGCTTTGTATCTTGATCAATGGAACATAAGTCAGTCGTCTTGGGGCATTTTTCCCATAACTGATAGTATTTACTGTACTAGTTCACAAAAAGTAGAGTTAAAGATTCCATCAGCCACTGAAAATGTTCACCCTCACCTTAGTATTTATGTAGAAGCTAGACCAGTACAATTATTAAGACGTTTACTATTATTTTTAAGTGTCATTAGTTACCATTTTAAATTGCAGCCCCAGCTCATGGACTGGTACATCAGAGTCTCAATTTAACTGAAGAGTCATAATGCCCTTCTTGCTGCTTATAAAACTGAAGTAATCTTGATATTTTATTTTTTATCTTGTATGCAGAATTCGATTCCTGTAAAATAACTGCAGATTATATATTCCATTCAATTTTATCCAAGTTTTAAATAAGTTATACATTTCTATGTAAGTACTATTCAAGAGCTCCATACGCTAAAATAATTGCAGAAACCATAGAAGGCAGATGCAGCTGCATGTGTTTCTAGAAGCTTGTTTACATTCTCCCATGCATGCACAGAGCGAGGAATAGTTATCCACTGAATTTATTAGATATACATCCCAGCCTCAAATTTATTATCAGCACCTAAAAATCTCATCTGTGGAAGAAAAAAAAAAAAATCCAAAAGTTCCAGAAGAAGAAATTTTTAGTCCACATAAGCCAGCTAAATTTTAAAGATTTTATTTAAAGCAACCTTTGCCAAAGGCAGAAAGATATTCTAAAGGCAGTACAAAACCGTCATATCAAGACTTGTGAAAAAACAGCCCGGGCTTTTCCAAGGTTCTTTCATGCCAGTCTCATCCCTTTTGCTCTAAAAATCGGCAGATATGAGATCAGCCTCTCATAATGATACCGAGAGACCATGCATAAAATAATTTAGAACCTTTTAAATGAGTCCTAGGTGCCATAAATTCTAAGTATTTTGCTAAACATATTTTCCCACCTGTGTCAGAATATTTTCTTGCAGTCTGTTTTTTTGGTACTCAACATTTGCATTACATTCCAATTTAAAGATCAATCAAAATCCACTTGCAAGTTTTAATTTTACTATAAGATCTGCCATGGCAAATTTAGGCAACAACTGAAAAACAAAGCTTCTGCCATGTATAATTATATCACCAGAATCCTGCAACAGATATAAAAGAGATAGGTTTCTCTGTAATCATAAAAGCTTCTGCAATCTCTTTCGAAGGAGAGATTAACTAAAGCAAAAAACTGTCTGCATGCCTGCATTGTATTACGGATTTTGCTGGCACAACGATGTTGTTAAACTTTGTACTGTAAACCAAGCCTTAGTCTTTATACAAGCAATTACTACATTCCAAGTAGTTTTCCTCTTTTTGGGAAAATGCACCATAAATCCAACTCTCTGAACATTAAGAAGCAGTGTCCAAAGAAATGAAGGCAGGGACCAACAGACAACATATGCACTGAAATACCCGCCTGTTTACAGAAGAGTACACACAAGAGACACGAGAGTAACTAAAGATAGCCACATCACAGCTCTTACAGCACAGAAATGACAGGAGCAGGAAAGTAAGTATCCACATGAAAAATAATGGAAAAATTGTTCACCTGCTCGCTGAAGATTATTAGAGTACCATATGAACAATACGTGGCAGTATTTAGTTGAGGGATTATCGTAATATTACTACTAAGGAAAGTTCAATCCTAAAATGTGTCCAAGTCTACGTAGTATTAGCTACAAAATGGTACTATTATTGGAACAATGAGACATTGACTATTCAAAAGAGGGAAACTCTTAATTAAAACAACTTGCAGAATATGCTGAGTTAACAGTACATGCAGTAAGGTTTAAAAGTATTTATCCCAGGAAAAGTAGGGGTCTGAAAACAACATACCAATGAGTTACAGAAGGACACCGAAGGGAGAAGGTATTTACTTTACTAGGGGCAGAAGGGCAGAGCATTCTTACAGCAGCAATATGATCTTCAGAAAAAGCAAGAAGTTCTATAGTTTTAAAAGCACAAGTTAAGATCAATTTATAATGTATGAATTCTATGTGTAGTATTACAAAAAGGATGAATGTAAGACACTGTAAAAATCTCTCCAGTGTTTTGTAATTATCCTTATTAGATAAAGAAAAACAGAAGAAAACCAGAGTATAAAAGCATTGCCTAAGCAAAAGAGTTTCATCTGTTAGACTAATATATAAAGCAAGATGAAGAGCTAACAAAAGATCCGACATCAAGGCGCACTCAGCACATTCGCAACCCAAATACTGCACATCTGACAGGTGATCAGCAGATACCAGTGATCAGAGAGAACTGCTTCTCAACAGAGGCTTGGAGTTATGGTCTTAAAACTGCTAAACACTTCAGAAAAAGTGCCTGATAATTCTTAATGGTTAAACTAAGGCCATTGAGCTGTAATTAGAGTGTACTGGATTCTCTAGTGTTTTTATGAGCCATTCCATGACCCCAAGTTTGAAGCTGAGAGGCAATGTAGTATTTTAGCTGTACGGTATTTCTGGACTATTAAGAGACAGTACAGAATAAAGCCACATGAAGTACTTAAGTGCAACTAAAAAACCCCAAGTCTTTCAAGAGCCACAATGCTCAGTATTATAATTTAGTGAAAAAACTCCACCATCAACAAAAACATCTATGGAACATAAACTAACATAAAAATGCTGATAATCTTTCTAACATACCCTAAAAGAAGAGATATCCCCATAAATTAAATTGCACGGATAAGGCTTGAGGCTGGAACATGTATTTAAAGTTGACCTGCAAATGAAAAATTCACCACTCCTTTTTTCCCCTGTTGTGAAGAGACCAAGGAAGCTCTCACGTCCCTTCCCTCCAAGTAGTCTCCCTCTACATTTTTATTCTCATCAGAAATAATAGCACACTAACACAGTGATGTTAGACATTCAGAGAATTACAACCTTGACAGTAATTTATCACTCTACTTTTATAAACAGATAGAAGACTAATTCATATGGGGAAGACCTCTCTTTGGTAACTGTAATTAGGAGAACTGACAAAAAGGTCTCTTACTCTAGACACTTCCATTAAATGGCTTGAGAAACTCAGCCACCATCTGATCACAGCACACAACAGATGGTTCGTCTCCTAGGCTCTGTTGATATCTGAAATTCTGAACGTTTAAAGTAAAAATACAGCATCTAACATATTACTCTTGCCCCCTCTGTCTCTGTTATACGCTGAGAAGGTGGTCAAGCTACTTTTTCTCTTTTGCAGGTCAACTTCAATACAACATCAACTGGAAGTCACTCACCCATGTGACATGCACCTAAGCTTCTAGAAATCTTCATCTAAAAGGCTCCTGAAATTCATATGCATTTGCACATTAAAAAGCATCAGTCGAAGAATGAACTAACAGGACACATCTGGCACTAGGATGCATCTTAAAGCAATCACTTTTACATCCTACAAGTAAGTGCCAGGACTAGAAATCATTTAAAATTTATTGAGGACAAGAAAGCACAAATAAAGAAACATATGCATTAAGAGAAGTTACAACCAAGAGTTAAGATGTGCCTCCTGCAGCCTCATTTTTGAGGAGTCAGTTAATAAGTGTACAGGTCTTTGTCTACTCAGACGTGCAGCTAAGGAGTGACTTAATTTTAGAACAAGGAATTCAGATTTTAATCAAAACAGCACCAATAACTGTGTTCATTACACCAATAGCTACCATGGCATGCATCGGTACAAACCTTTCAGGCAGTTGTCCACAGCTGGTCATGAATAAAAAGGCATATAAATTTTTCTCTTCTTTTATTACAATGAAGTTTATAACAGTACAGAAAAGTCACACGACCTTAGTGGGTCAATTTACTTAAACCCTGAAACAGGAGGAACTCTAAATACATTAAATATCGTTACAAGTTCAGACTTAAATGTACAAGTAGTTGGGAACAGTTACAGCCCTCACCAAACTATGTTGGGGACATGAAGTCCAACAGCACTTGAAGTGCTGTGAAGGCATCATTTCACAAAGAGCAACATAATGTTACAGAACTTGCCTTTAAGGTGGTATGTTCATGTAATTCCAGCGCCTTCACAATTTAACGAACCATATTTACTATACTTCACTTCTAAAAACCTAGATGAAACATGAAAAAGAAGCCATACAGTATAAATTGCAACATCAGGAAAAGTTCCTGTTATTATTCCAAATAATTTTTCCCATGTAAAATAAGAATGTCCAATAGCTCCTTGCATGTGGGAAGATACTTATTTTTTTAAAGTCACAATGAAGCCTTAATTGACGGAAGCTCGGCTATATTAACAGCACAAGATGAGAAAAGGTTTAATCTCCAAACCTATTAGAGCGTGTGTAGTAGCATCAGTAGCGGCCACCTTGCGACATTACAGGAGGTCTCATTCCCATTGGAGGTCGAGGAGGTCCACTTTGGTAAGGGGGCACCATCGGAGGTCCCTGACCGTATGGAGGCATCGCTCCAGGAAGATATCCTGGCATGCCCTGGTGATGAGCACCATACTGACCTATAAACAGAACATTTGAGATGCAAAGAAGATTTTTTTTTTTTAAATAATGGGCAGAAGTTGCATTTTGTGAAAAGCTTCACACTCCCCCACTAGTATACGCCACTTCAAGTTTTAAAAAATGTTTCGGGGGGGGGAGAGGAAATCTTTTCAAGAAAAGAAAGCTGAGAAACTTATGATTACCATGAGGTGGCATGGGAGGTCTCATTCCTTGTTGTTGTGGAGGAATTCCTGGCTGTGGTGGCATCATACCTCCGATTGGTCCAACTGGTGGATTACCCAAGGAAGCTTGTCCTGGCCGAGGAAGATTACGCTGATATTTAGGCAACTGTGCCCTTCTCTCTTCCTAAAACCAGGAACAGACAACCGTAACACATTGTAAGGCTAAAACTCACCACCAGCAAAGTAAATAAAAGTGTAACAAAGTAGATTACAGATACTACTTCAACTACCTTACCAGTTCAAAGACTGCTACTAGTAACATTACACAGTAGCATTTGGATTTTTCCCCCTTCCTTCAGAGCTACTGAGTATTAATACTGGCCAATCTAGCATTTTGCACACAACACAAATTCTCGTCCTCTCTCAACTGAAGAAAGCCTTTTCCTCATTAACAAGTTGAGACAAAAAAGCCGAACACAAATGTAAAGGTATCTGAACTGAAATTAAGGTTCATTTGTTTTATCCACGAATTCCGTATTTCTGACTGCTGTAATAGCACCAAGACCACTTCAAGCTGTTAAGTCTTTTGTCCTACACTCATTAGCTGTATCTATTTAACTTCAAGCTTAAGTCATATGCAGAAGTAGCCCAAATTATATTTTGGGTTGAGTAATCTCCTATCACCAAGAAAAGTAAGGCTTAGATCTGCAGCAGGATCATTGCAATATGTCAGTCATCACTTTGCAACCGAAGTTTTCTTGATGCACAGTTCTGTTACATTAATTCTGCAGTTTGCACTCACGCCATTATTAAAATACACATAATGCAGAAG
The DNA here is from genome assembly GCF_000699105.1 of Pygoscelis adeliae. NCBI lineage: Eukaryota > Metazoa > Chordata > Aves > Sphenisciformes > Spheniscidae > Pygoscelis > Pygoscelis adeliae. The sequence goes on from NW_008824772.1 coordinate 2,255,963, forward strand.
AAATTCTATTTTATCAGCCACATCAGCATAAATCGCATTTTTCAATAAGACAATGAAAATATTTTAACTTACCAGTGATATATCCTCATCTGGATGGATCAACTTACTGGTTGCACTGGTTGTTGTGAGGGTAGCAGGCTTACTTGTTATAGATGTAGCTGGTTTAGCTGCAGTACTGTTTGTCGTGCTAGTGGTTGAGGCTGTAGACTGTGTGTAAGCAGGGAATGTAGGTTTTGGGGGTTCTGTTGTTGTTGCAGGTGTAGAATTCAAAGGTTTGAAATCAGTACCAACTGGACCTGGAACAGCTGCTGCAGCCTGTGGAACACAGAGATAGATCAATATTTATTTCTCACAGCGTAAGAAAACTTAAATGATGTCTGTTAGAGCTCTGAAACCTTCCAGTGAGATACATAATTAAAACAAGCTTGACAAAAGTAAAGTTCAGCCTTATCGCACACTAGAGCAACTGAAAACAAGACAAAATAAAACCCAGTATATACACATATACACACACACACTGGAAAGTCTAAAGTTTGCAGGTCAAAAGCCACAACTAGAAAAAAGGAACAACAACCACCACCCCCCACTATCAAAATTTTTATCTCAAATACTGAGTCTGGTAAATGTCTAAATCTTTCTGAATCACTGTTTTGTTAAGAGCCTATAAGTATAAACTCATCGTTCTCTCACTAAATTATTAGCATACTTTAGCAACCATTAGTTTAGAGTACAGCTCAAAGTGTTAGTATTCATTAAAATTAGGTATTTAAGAAATGTTTTAAATATTTAAGAAAGCCCTATTGTGTCAGGGTTTTTAAGTGTTGTCTCCATAAAAACACTGCAATACTTTCACAAGTACTATGTCTCTCTATACATCTTTTAACTAGCTTGGGAATGAAGAATCAGCTGAAGGCAGGTATGAGGTCCACTACAGATTCCAGCATTTCATCTTTCCTACTTTTTTCTTTAACTGTTAGACAAGAAAAGTTTGCTTTACCAGCCTTTCTCTGAAGATGCAGCAATCTCCAAAGCAAGCTTTTGTTACGACAGAATGCTTTTGTTTCTAGTCACTATACATTTACTATACATTTATAATTATCTGAACTTTCCAATCAAAACAAAGGATTTCAATTTTTTGCATGTAATGCAAATCACAAAATTCCCTACATCGTAATGTACCATATTAAACAACATAAACTAAAAAGCCTTCACCATGCATCAAGCTAACCACTGCCCACTAAAATGCATTTAACTGCTTTCATGCTTTTTTAACCCTTTAGAACCAGGATGTAACATTTCATTCTTCCACACTAAGAGATATTGGGCACTTTGACATGTTTATGTCTAGTAAGATGCAACTCCCAATCAAGGACTCTGCAGTTTTACCCGCTAAACATAATCAGGAATCTAACAGAAATTATCTGAAGATGTTTAGTCAATTTTAGATTTTACAGAACGGTCCAAAGGGTTAAGTTGCAAAGCAATTCGTTTTTAACTGTGACTTCCTGCGTACTTGTGCTGTGCTAGGAAACAGAGCGTTAGAAGATGCTGACAGACTTTCTGAATTGGAGGAAGCTGTACTTGAGCTTGTGACAGGTGTCCCCATCTGTAGCATAAAAGAAAGGAAACAGTGAAAAGTCTCCAAACAAATGGGTGGAAAGTATCCAGACGAAAGGATTTCTTATGCTAAGTCCTTTCTTATGAAAGGACTGTGTTTTTGTAAACGAGTATCTTCCCTGCAGAAGTCCAAAATGCAAATAGTACACTATGAAGGTTTCTGCAACATACTTGAAAGCAAGTAAAAACTTCACGACTTATACACAGTAAGTGCAATCAAAGGGTAGAGGTCACACGTCACTATCAATTACCCACTTCCCTCCCCAAAACATTTAAACAAATTCTTACTACCTTAACTTACTCCTAAACTTTTTAAAGTAAAAAAACCTCCTAATTCAGGCAATGTTTAACCAGTTTAACAAGACTGTAGAATAAATTAGTCCATCTATGGGTAGAGAGCCCATTATGAAAAGAACAGGAGAGAACAAGTCATGTCAAGATTTATACTTCGGAAATTTTAGGTAAAGTTCTATGCAATCAGATTCCTGTAGCTAACTAACACATCCCTTCACCCACCCAGAGCACCCTTATAAACGACAAACTAAAGGGATTAAAGAATTGTTTTGCCTACTCCTTTCTTCCCCACGTGCTTACAGAACTTCTGTCTGGTTTCATGGCTGTTATAAGACAAACAAAAGAATCTTTTAAAATCCGTTCAAGCACTACGCTGAATTAAACTTAAGAATCAACACAAGCAAGAAACTCCAGTCACTTCTCGGGCCTCCTCAATAATAAAGAATAGACACTGTTAACACAGTGGCAATTTGAAGAATATAACAATAGATTCCAGGCTATGAGATACCTTACCTGCCCTGCACTTGGGAAGAGTGGTTTAGTAACTGGGGGCTGGGGGGTAGGTGCCGATGCAGCAGGAGCTGGAGGCCTGTTAAGAATGCCCGGTGCTGTAACAGGCTGTGCTTGTGTCATTGGAGGCATCCCAGGACGAGGACCAACTGGTGGTGGCATACCTACAAACCACAAAGAACTGGTAACAAATCAGGCTGAAGGGAATAAGAATACTCCTTTAGAGGATTCTGTTCACAACGTTCCTTAGAACAGTCTTCCCCAAGGAAGATGTATTTTTAAGGCAACAGTAAAATAAAACATGACAAAGGGTAATGCCAGCAGTCACCAATAAATGTCCATGCATAGGCAGTAACCTCAAACACTTCAGAGCAATACTGAATTAATTTGTGTTTTCTACTAGAACTTCAACAATGAAGTTTATAAATCAATGCAATTAATGCAGTAACTGTTTCCAACACACTGCACCTAAGCTGCCAAGCGCATGGATAAGACTGTTACAAAATCCAGAAGATGTAGCCATTACAAACAGTATCAGAATTTTGACCAAAACACAGATCAGCTTTGCTGTGTGTCTTCAACACAGTGGAACAGTGACACAAGGCTACTTTTTGTAGCCTATCATCACAATACATGCACTCCATATGTGTGGGGCTCTAGGAGAGATTCAGTGATGGGAAGTTAACAGCTTACATGGGTTCCATCATATTACTGTGCAGCAGAACTAGGCTGTAACTGTCCTAGTGGCTTGCCTCCTTCTCCAGTGAGGAATGCGGACAAACCAGCAAATCTCAAGCTATCACAGCATGGCTGCTGGTCAGGTGGAACACCCTCAGAACTTAAGGCTGCTTAAGAGCTGCACAAGCTTGAGAAACATTTCTTCTAGCTATGGCGAGAGACCAAAATTCCAATTAGTTTCTTCACACAGCAGGTTCATTACTTGGGTATTTCTCATTTCCCACATTCTCAATCATTACAATTTTCCAGCTGCAGCCACAGACATTAAAAAAAGGGATGAAGAGAGACTAGGCAACACAAAAGCCAGAGAAAGTGCAACAGGAAGAGAAAACTATATTCTAGTTTTTACCTTCACAATGGTACCGAACACAAATAATTATTTATAATCAAAATCCATAAATCAACCCCATCACCTGTACACAAGAGTGGCTTCTGTGGCAATCAATCCACACCAAGGTGGTGGCATAAGTGTGTATACTCCTTACATAAATCTTAAATCTCAGTGGAAATAAACAGATATAATTTAGCTCTCCCCATAGTATGAGTTCAATAACTGACCTACCTGGTGGCATACCAGGCATAAGAGGTGGTATTCCTGGCCCAGGAGGCATCATTCCACCCATCGGCATCATCCTATTAAACAGGAAATGAGCACTGGTATGAACACTCATGACAAACTCTTAAGACAATTGGTACATACCTGTATTAGATAAAAAATTATGGTAAATAATTTCAAGAAGCTCTCAACAGAGGCAATTCAAAATCAGCTGACTCCACAGTTAAAAATGTTTTTCCACAAGGGGGAAAAAAAAAACCCAAACAAAACAAACAAACAAAAAAACCCACAAGAAAACCCCCAATCACTTTTTATTTGAGCTTTAATTCCTCAAGGTTTCATTTCCACTATTACCCAATCTCCAGAACTGGTGTCTCTCTTGAAGTCTATTTCAGGCTACTAGTTTCAGCAGAGTGTTCCAAGAACCTGATCGTAGTACACTCAGAAAATGTGAAAGTAGGAAAAACAGCTAACTCCAATCACACTAAAATCACTGTACGTCTGACACCACAAGTCTATTTGTGGTTATAGCACCCTCATGCTATTTTAACATACCCTCCTTCCTCCAGTGAATTGCAGAGAACCCAAATCTGTAAACTATCCACAAAATACTGATAGAAGCAGAGCAAAGACCACAGGACAAGAAAGCTTCTGGAGTTCCAATTACATTAAATATTCCCTATGCTAAGGATAGAAAAGTGGGATTGTTTTTTTTTAATGAGAAGTCCTTATTATGGCATATTTTTCCTTCATATTAAAAACAGGTTTGGGTTTTTTTTTTTTCCCCTTGCTACTGATACCTGGAGAAAAAATTGGTCTGTATTTCCTAACAGAAAGGCAGCATCTAAATGACTCCTTTTATCCTTATCTACTAAACCACACTACAAATTAATACGTTCCCCATCTAAACTATACATACAACCCTTAACATAAGCAAATTCCTCCTGCACAGGGCTGCAACTCCATAAAAAAATAAGCTGTCTACAACACTAAATGCTTTTAAGCTGGGAAGCTATAGATGAAGATATATGATTCCTTTACAGGGAACAAACCAAGTGTAGCTTAAGTTTGCTTAAATTTTTCTGGACACTCGAAACTGGATTAGGGAAACAAAATAAAGGAATGCTTATTACTTTAGTTAGCAAGATAAGCAGATACAGAGCAGCCAAGCGCACACCAAAACCCCACTAAGAAGCAGTTTCTATTTGTATGATAAAGTCAAGAAACCTTCACCACTGCTGTTTCAAAATCAAAATAAATCATCATAAACAGGGGAGCGTTCATTCTGCAAAGCGAACTGCTACCCAGTCTTATTTTTATTCTCAACTTGTCTACCACTGCTACAAAAGGAAAAACCAATGTAGAAGCAGTAATGACCAGGAACACAGTACCATCACCCCTTTTTTGGGTTAATGGTTGGAGAAGGCAAAGTCAGTCTTGCCACCCGTTTTGACACCTATCTGTTAGACCCAAAAAAAAGTGCTGGATGCTTGCTGCCTGCTGCCACCAGAAAGATGACTTTCAGTTAAACTGCAGGGATAGCGCTAGAACTGGTGTCACACTGAAAACAAAGTTGCTTCCTAGGTCCTAGTTCTTCTTTGCTCATTTTTAAACAAAAGATCATCAGGTTAAGTAAACAAAATTTTATATTAAACCAGGTAAAAACATAATAAAACAACCCCCCCCAATTTCACCAAAATGACAGTGCAGTGAATTTTTGGCAAATTATTTTGTCTTTTACTACATGACATTACATTCACCTGAAGCTAACAGAGAGTTTAAGGACTAAGCACCAGCAAGCCTGATAAAATTCTGTTCAGTTTCCACCCAGAAAAGCCACAGTCATGATGAGCATCCACAAGATGTTCGACTATGACATGATTTTTAAAATCAAAGACTGTTAAAACGACATTTATGTCTCAGAAGAGAACAACCTTTCACCTCGATGAAAACTTAGAAGCAAAGATCCTGCAGTATGTCCTACAGTGTAAAAGATCGAGCACATGGAGCTATACTCTGGTTGAAGAGAGGTTCGGTTCAAGAGAGGTTCTAAGTCCCTAAGGGTCTATTTCATGAATATTTTGTAGAATGCATTTCTCATAACATATAGTTTTGTAATATTCATTTAGATAAAGCATAAAAACTTCAGATACTACACAATAACAAAACCTAACTAGACATTTCCCCCAATTTCTTAGGCAATATTCAGAGGTTTTCAGTAAGACAATTTCAAGCTTATCAAAAACATGACATAAAATGGCATAATGAATGTACCTAGAATTACATTAATGAGATGCTTACATGTTTCCACCACAAAATGACTGCATGTATTTTCTCTGTTGATGTAATCTGTGAAAATTTATGACAAAATCAAAAATCTAACTGTGATTTTCCAAACACATTGTGATAGGGTACGGTGTCAACCCCAAACAAGCATAAAAACCAACATCTTACTTTTGCCCAAAATACAAGAAAAATTTAAACTATCCAGTATTTTTTTCCTGCTAGGTTGATGACTGATAACCAGATGCACAATATATGTGCAATACACAAAGGAACAGCGGTTCACAGAAGGCTCTAAACCAACACAACAAAACTTGAAATTATTATACTATTACCCAATAAAGTTAGGAGAAAGGCAACATACTTTATACATAAACTCACAGTTTGGCCATATTTTTAATGTTGGTTTACAGCCATCCAGTTCTTTGGTTAGTCTTAATATTAAAGTTACAGAGTTCACAGGTTCCTACGTACATTTTTCTAATTAGCTTTACTTTTTCTGTGACAGTTTAAAATGCACAGTTGAACATGTAATATTAAGTCTTTCTTGCTACTCACCCAGGTGGCATTCCAGGCATAACTGGAGGCATTCCAGGCATCATAGGTGGAACACCTGCCATTAATGGTGGTATACCTTAAAAGAAAAATGAATTTTAAACAACTCCGACAACATACAGTCACTAACAAATCTCATCAAGTAAATTTAGACTGGATAAATGCTTTACAGGAAGCTCTAAAAGATTGTTTTTTGAAGTAACACTGCTTGCAAACAATGCAATATAAAAGATTATCCACAAATCTGACTTAGGTTCATTGTTCTCAGTCCTGCAAGACTACGTAAAATTTCTTAGTAGTCTCCAAAGAACATGCCTTATCATTACAGAAAATATAATGAGACGAGACCAGTTTTTGCTCACTGTCATTGCTCGAAATTCTTTCAATGTATTTGTGGCCTGTGTATAAACTGGCTGTTCTACGTTAGCGGTCTCTAGATATATGGCAGCCTTTCTGCCCTGTTTCCAAAATCTTGCTACAAAATACCACAAACATCATTGGTAGACTAATGTTTAAAGTACTTCTCTGTCTTACTATCATATTAACATTCCTTCAATCTAGACGCATTAGGTATCTTAATCTACTTCACAAAGGAAGATGTGTGCACGCACACAGAATGGGAGAAGGAAAAAAAAAACGTGAAGAAACTGCTTACGTGCACCTCACAAAACTATTTTGTGACCTCTAACACCCAGTGTTAGAAAGGGCAGATTATTATTCCAGCATACAAGCCACAATTTGTATTTCTACTCAGCTTTTCAGTAACCAACTTATAACACCATCTTACCTGGAGGCATCCCTGGTGCACCTGGCACAGGAGGCAAACCTGGCTGCGCCATCGGGGGAATGTACCCCTGCTGTGGCTGAACTTGCTGGGGTTGAAATGAAGTTGAAGCCGCAGATTCATCATCTTCATACTCATCGGAATCATCCTGTTGCTTCTTTTTCTGGCTCTCTGCTAAAGAGTACAGCATATATGGTCAGACTGAAGGCAAATTACATTCTATGAAATTCATTTTATCTGGGGTATTCTAGCTGGAACAAAAATAATAAAATTCAAATCTTAGCATGTTCAAAAATTCATAGAACTACAAAGAAGAAAAACTATGTGAGCCTACCTATACATACAAATAATAAAGGGAAGGAAAGTGAGTCACACTGTAATGACCCTCAACATAAATGGGGGTCTTCTTTCATGTCAGTCTCATGCTGTCCAGAATAAACCAAAGCAGTTCAAACAAATGTATACTTAAACAGCAAAGAAATAGAAGTATTTGGGCATCATCAGGCTTGTATCACCCCTAGCCTTTCCTCCACTTACCCTCAAAAATAAAATCACCATCCCCATATCCATTAGGCAATTGTTATAGCTGCACTGGCACACAGCTATTTCTGAATAGGAAAAGAAAAATATCTCTCATCCTTCTACATGACTGGCAAATGTCTAGAGCTGCAGTTGGAGAATGCATTAAACCCAACCCTCACTCTTCTGAGAAGCGAGACCTGTATCACACAGCTTAGTATCAGTAAGAAACAGACTAGGGAAACAACAGATAACTAGCTAGATTACACTTTACCCTGAGTTTTTTGTTCAAGTAACCTCCTCCTTTCCTCCATATCTTTTTCCGGAATGCCCTCCATGCCATAGATTTCCAGTTCAATGTCTGTTCTTCCAGGAATAGCATTTGGAACAGCATCTATTGTTTCTTTATGTACCTAAAGAAAAAAAAAAAATCCTCATGACCACAATTCAAGTTAGATTCTACGTGTTCTTCAGACCGTTTCAAGATACAAAAGGAACATCCTTAATGGGAAGAATATCTCTAGCCAAGCATTTTCTTGGTATGTGCTTCCTAATCACCGTAAGATAGTATTAGCTTCTAAAACCAGTTTATATAAACTTGTCTTCTGAACACCAAGACAATACAATTCCTTCACTCCTCCTGCACCCCAAAAATGACGGCAGAGATCTCTACTGCATACTCTCCATATGACTGCTGACAAAGCAGGACTCCTGTTCTGGAAACAAACCATCGCTATCTTTTTCTCATCAGTTTTTAAGACTCTGGAAGCCCCCAAGCCCCTACCTTTTTAAGTTCACTATTAATTCCAATTTTAGATACTGATAAAAAAATGCTCATGTAAGTCTTCTTACCTGCATGCAATGTATAGCTAAACCAGGTCCTGTATACAGTTTCTTATGACATATATGGCATTTAAAGTGCTTTGCTTTTTGATGTTGTATAAGGATTTTTTCATCATCAAAATCCCTGTTACAATACCTATATTGAAGACTGTTAAGGAAACATTTAATCCTGAAAGTGACCTTCTATATAACACTAAGCTAATTAGCACCATTGCGATTTTTCCTACAGCAAAAAAAAAAAAGCATAGGAAGCACCTCTGAGCATTCAAAGCATGACGAATATTTCATGGTGTCTGAAACCAAACCTCCCCCCCATACCATCCAGCATCTCCCTCTTCAGACAGGTGCAAAGCTAGAAAGATGTGTGCACACAATCAGAATCATCATTTGGTTCCATATTCTTTGACACATGCCTTTCAAGTCCTAGTTATTTCTAAGTGGACTCATTCCTTCTCTGCACAGGTGTAGATTAAAACAAAGTTGCTAAAGCATTAAAGGAGAAATAGACTTGAAATCCACAAAAGGGAAGTGATGCTAAATACTTAGAAGTGCCTATTTAATAACAAGTATCAGTAGCTAATAACATTTATAAAAGAGAACAAAGGTTTTAGTTAAAAATTCCTTTCCTTTTTCAGTCATCCAGCTATCAATTCTTATGACACCGCATAATTTGCTGCAGTCATTAAAGAATTCTTTGGTTTTAAAAAAAAAAATTTTAAGTGAAGATCTTTCTGGATATCTATGTGACAGAAGAGGCAAACTACAATTTCCTTTCTGCAGGTCAGCATTAGTATTTCAGCAAACACTCCAAACATATCTTCCTAAGCGAGACAAATACACGTGTTATTTATTAGCTGCTCCTTGTTAACACAATGTGTCCCTCACTTCCACCAAAAGTTGAAATATATTAATACCTAAAATAGAAGCACAGATACCTTCCAACATAAGAAGGTAAAATATCTCACAGCAGTTTATAAATTCCTTTATTAAACAATTCTAGACTGGACAGAAACATTTTGGAGAAAAGATGAATCTGCAATCACCCCTCAACAAAAAGCAGATTGTAAAGGAGTGATCGAAGAAAAATCCACCGGTATTTCTGAATACAGAGAAATTGTACATGACTTTGACGCAGCAATTACAAATTTGAAAGTGTCGTCCCCCCCCAAAAAAAAAAGTTTTCAAAAGGTCGCTTTTAACCACATCTGCCCCACTTCTTCTTGAATAACTGTATTTATCAGAGTTTTCTTCCGTTGACATCACAGCCCCCGGGGGATAAAGACCGTTCTCCATTTTCCCCACGACCTCGGCAATCCCGCCAGGCCTGGCCCCGGGAGCGCCAGGGAGAGCCGGCCGGAGAAGCTGCGGCCTGCCCTGGCTTTACAGACCGGACGCGAGGCGAGGCCTCAAGCGAGGCAGGCGGGAGCGGGCGGGCGGGGGCGCGCGGGGGGGGGGGGGGGGGGGGGGGGCGGGAGCCGGGGCAGCGGGCGGCTGCAGAGGCCGACAGCCCCATCTGCTCCCGCTCTGCAGAGGGACGCGGGAGACGATTTCATCCAAGTGGACAAAAGGAGGGCGGCG
>NW_008824772.1:2269270-2276113 GCF_000699105.1 Pygoscelis adeliae
TTGAATTTGCTTTATTTTTTTTCCCCTCTCTCTCCCTCTGCCCCCGAAGAGATTTTTTTCCTCCCATCGTGTCCCGATTCCCTGCTCCTGCTTTAAAACACCCTCCGGCCGTACCTTTCCCCGCTGCAGTCCCATTTCCCTGTTCTGTGTGTTAAGGCTGTAAAATCAATCATAAGAACGGCTTGATTTTCAGATCCTCGCAGCAGGGAGCAGACAGTGGGGATGGCAGTCCCAGCAGTGCGGCGGCAGAGACACCCTCCAGCGAAGACTTCAGGTAAAGGCAGTCTGCAGAACAGCGTAATCGCCGGTAACACCCCGTTTTGAAGTCTTTGCCATATTGCTGTTAGGTGAATAGTAAGCAAGTACATTGAAATCCCCTCAAAGCAGAAACCTCTGTGAAAGCATACTGAAGTCCCCTGGGTGCTTTTTCTGGAATACCTAGGGAATGGACACAACTACAGAGCTCAAATAATGTATTAAACATAAACTATCACCTTTGAGTTTGAACTCCGTTTTCTGTGCTACTAATACTTGACATTTCTGTATTGACTTAGGTCTCCGTGTGGATAATAGATAATTAAAATGTATTAGACAATTTTAAATGGACATCTTATCTTTCCACAAGCTCTGTAATGGAGTTGTTGCTCTGTATTACAACTAGGGAAACATAGGAACAAAGAGGGGCAGCGACTTGTTCACAGCTGCTGAGGAGTTCAGCATCAGCTGACACCACAACTCCAGACTTCTGGTCTAGTGGGCAAACCACTGAAGGCATTTCCGATGGGCCAGAAGTCACAGAGTGAGTTAGCTGTAAGCCAGAGAGAGATCACAGTGGTCCCCCTTCTAGAAGCAGGTGGTTCTGCACTTGTTCAGAGAAAACAAAACAATAATTTTTGCTTTTTGCTAACGATTTCTTCTTGTTTTTTAAAGCCTCTCCTTGCTGGACACTAACTTACCAACTGAAGCGGAGACTGAATTGCGCAGTTTTATCGCTAAGCGTCTTACTAAAGGAGCCCTGTTTGAAGGAATGGGGAATGTAGCGTCAGTGGGGCTGAGGTAAATTTAAAAAATTATTTGTGAATGAGAAACTGTAAGAAACATTGGCAGCATTGCACATCTTGCCATCTGCTGCTGCACTCTAGGTTTAATCCTGATTCCATGTTCTCAGTCTGTTGCTGCTGTTAATAACAGCTTTACGCAATGGCACTTTCCTCTTTTTCTAGGTAGCTTTGAGAAAAATATTGTAGTAAATAATTTACTGTTTGAATATTTAAACGTGTTTATGACTATTTGCTTTTAAACTACTCTGATCACACCACAGAGGAAAAAAGAGAAGGTCTAAGAGCTCTATATATGACCATAGGAGCTAGCGGGTGAATATTCTTTACAGAAATCATGGATGCCTGCTTTTTGCACTTATTTATTGTGATGTATCTATAACAAAATAATTTTTTTTTCTGCGTAGCATACCAGAATATAAAGTTGGTTGTTATTACTGTCGTTTCCAACAAGAAAATCTTCTGGAAATGGCAACACTGGAATCGGACATCAATGCTCCAGAATATGTGGTTTGTTTCTTAGGTGGCTCAGAGAAAGGTCTGGAACTATATCCTTACCTTTAACTTTCTTTATCTGTGTGGAGAGAGAGATGATGTAAAAACTATATTCTCATTTTCTGTTTCCTAATTGAAATCAGCTCATTTGTACACACCTTCCAGTAACTGAAAATGTCATTAATAGCCATATACTGAAAGGGAAAAATGCAGATCTTAACCGATGCATCTTATTTTCCTTAAGAAGATACTTTCAGACTTGAGCTGGACAAATACGTTCAAAGTCTGAAGATAAACCTTAATTTGGAGGTAAGGCCCAATTTTTTTTTTTAAAGTGGTGAAAATTACTGTTTACGCAAATTAATTACTAAGGCAATCTGGAAGATTTATTCTATAGAGACAAAATAGGCGTTTTAAGTACCAGTATGAAACACTTGAGAGAGATGCTTGATTCACTGTAGTGACAGTGAATGTCTAAAGTGCTAGCAACCACACAAGTCAAAAGGGGGAAAAAAAAAAGGGGGGGGGCGACTCTTTTGTGCCAGTCGTAAATCTCTTAAAGGTTATTTGCAGTTAGATTCAGAGAGAAGAATGACTAATGAAAGGTAATGGTCTACAGGAATGTTATCGATGTCCACCTGGATTCTTATAAATTTTGAATGCTAAGGAAGGATTTTTGGTGGTTTTCTTGTCACCATTTTTCTAACGGAAGCTATGCAGTTTAAGTCTCTTTCTCATCCCGTCTGCTGTTGCATGGTTTTTGCTCAGTACGTACCATAATATTACGGTTCTATTTCTTAAAATGTGAAGCCCTTCGTTGCTTATAAAGTGTGGCTTTAAATGTCAAACTCATTATTTTAGTTTACTGTGGTTTGGAATTAAGAAGGCTCTGATATCCAACTATCTTAGCTTGAATAGATTATTAATAGGATTCTATTTCTGGAGAAATCTGATTTGTAGTTGAAGTTGTAATGTTTCAACTCGTTACAGCAAAAAACCTTGGAGACATATATTAACCCCTACTTGAGAAGCTGGTTTGAGAATGCCATATGCCCTATTCAGAGAGTAGTACAGCTCTTCCAGGAGAAACTCGCCTTTCTGTTACATGCTGTAAGTGTATTTCAAACTGGGTAACTAAAAGAGGTTCAGAATGAATCTCAGTGACTCCAACATGTTTAAAATGTTTCTTGCATTTGCTTTCCTAGCCAGGAGAAAATGAGGAATAACTTTTTTCTTCTTTTTTTTTTTAATTCAGGGCAAGTACTTTTTCCCTGCTCTGTTGCTAAGGAAGCACACTGCAATTTCTTCTATCAATTTTTATAGTTACCTCATTTTAAATCACATAGTAATGTCCAAGTTGAAATTAGAATGAGAAAATTAGAAACAGCATGAGAAAGCTGTCTCTGCTATAGTTCCTCTGAACCAAAGGAATATTATATTGCGTATCTGCCTCATGTAACTCACTGGGAACAGAAAAGAAATTAGCCCTAGCTCTTGTCCCTGAGTTTGAGGAGGCTTTGGATGGAATAGCTAATAGAGTATAATTGCTGTATTTCTTCTGAATGCAAAACCAGCTGCAATGACTATAATATGAAGTATTCCTTTCGCTTCTACCCTTTCTCTGAAAAGAACAGTTTTTAAAGTACCACGTTATGTATTTATTGCTAGTAACTGCAATATAGCAACAGAAGTAACATCAAAGTTGCATCTAGCTTTTTTCATTTTTTTGTTTGCTTTAAGGCTTTGAGTTATACTCCTGTGGAAGTAAAAAACGCGGATGAAAGAACAGAAAAAGACATTAGCAGGTAAAGATACTTTGAGACCAAGGAACCTGTGAGTAACTTGGCTTTTGTGTATGACAGCCTCCTGTTTTGCTGTTCAGGAATGGTAGAGAAGCAAGCAGTTCACAAGAGCTTTTTGTGTCAGGTTTCTGGCAGCTGCCAGCCTCCAAGGACTTGTTCAGGAAGGCACAATGACCTCCTTGTGTATTGCCATGACTGAGGAGCAGCACAAGTCAATGATTATAGACTGTAGTGGACCTCAGCCTCAGTTGCATAATGCAGGTGAGATTACAGCTGTGAATACTTCTTTGTGTTACTTGTATCTGTCAGCTGCTGAGAGTTGTGGATGTTAGAAGTAGTTGAGGATACTCAGAAGCTCATAGGTTAGTGCCCAGAAAGTTTGGGTTCTGGCTGGAAACTACAACACCTGTTTTCCTATGAGGTAGCAGAGTAGTTTGTTTTACCAGATGCACTAGAACTCTGGTTTGAAAATGGTTGATAATAAAATCCACAATGCATTTAGTTTGCGGACCATGAAACTAGGACTTGTACACTTCAGGGAAGCCACAAAACTTTTTTTTTTCCCCCTGTTGTGTTTTTGACAAATGTGAAAAGGGATTCAACAATCAGAACAGAATTTCATGTGATCACTGTAGCTCTGTTTGCTTTTCTTTTCCACATGTATTGTTTTTCTTAAGACTTATTTCCTGGCCCAGGTATACTATTGCCAGTTGTTATGTGAGAGTGATTAAACTAGGTAAATTTACTCATTTACTTTTTCTCATCTCTTCTTTGTGTTCCTGAACACATAACAGGAAGCAACAGATTCTGTGAGGACTGGATGCATGCTTTTGTGAATGGTGCTGAAGGTGGAAATCCATTTCTCTTCCTGCAGATTTTGGAAAACTTTAAATTGAAGGTACCTGTTCATATAGGTTAAAGACTTGGAGAAGACATCAGGGTTACTGAGGGAGCAAATACTCTTTTTGCAGCAAAGAAAAGTTTTAGGTTACTTATGATGTCTATCATTAATAGATGATAGTTGCTCATGATGTCATCATTAACTGATTAACTCTGAAGTTTGAGGACTGGCTTGCTGTAGTTGACATGACCAGAACATAAAGTAGTGTGAGAGTTTTTTCGGTGAGTACTCCAAAGGCATTGTCTCATATTTAAAATAAAACCCACTTTTTTTTTTTGTCTTAAAATACTGTTAATTTGAGCTGTGCACACACAATATCGTATAATTGGGTAACACGGATTCAGTAGTTAACACTTCTTAGGTGGTCGGTCATAATAGAAGAGGAGAGAACTCTTGATACAAGTTTGGGCACTATCAAGTTGTGGTGTCCGCACATTTTGCATCGCTACAGTAACAGTGGTAATACCCATCAAAGACAGTACTCAATTCTTACATTACTCTTGAGTAGTAATGTAAAATTCCTATTGGAAATGCTTTTGCTTCTCCTGCTATTCTTCCTTCACTTTTCCACATGATAGTATGTTTTCTTTCTATGTAGAAGGACAGGAAAATGCTCTGTTACTCTTTTCCCAGGCTATACAAGACATTAACAACCTGAAGAGGTTTATCCGCCAGGCTGAAATGAACCACTACGCCTTGTTCAAGTGTTACACGTTTCTAAAGAACTGTGGCAGTGGAGACATCCTTTTGAAGATTGTTAAAGTAGAACATGCAGAAATGCCAGAAGCCAGAAATGTCGTGACCGTCCTTGAGGAATTCATGAGAGAAACATCAGTGGCTTAAAATTATCTTAATTATTCTGTACTGGTTTGAGGGTATTGTAAAAATCATTAATTTCTTCTGTGCAGCTTAGTTTTACTATTGCAGGATTTTTAATTTATATTTAAGTATTCCCTAAGTTGCAGTTTCATCTGCCTTTTCTCTTTTTTAGATAAAGCAGTATGAGCTTTTTTAATGTATAAATGTCAGATCATACAAACTCCTGCATAGTTTTCAGTGCGTAGCAGATTCTCCAAATGACTTGCTCCTTTTCTGAGGAAATGACATTTGGTTTTTACAGTCACTACACAAAAAAACCCAAAACCAAATCCCTTACCTGGCAAGCATTTCAGTGTTCTAAGTATTTTAAATATCTTTAAAATGATCATGTCTAATCATTAAGATCTGGTTACTTTTGTTTTAATATATAAAGAAGCACAAACATCTGGATAAATCATAGTAAATGAACTAATCATATTTGTTTATAGAAGAGAACACAGGTAACAAGTCTGTAGCTAGTTTCCACGTTTTACTTTCAAATCGGCAGTTTGTTCTGTTACTAGATAAACAACTTGTTAATTGATATGAAACAGAACTGCCTTAAGACTGAACAGAGTTTCAGAATCAGTTTGTACGTGCTTGTATGTATGCATACATACACTGGACAGACATGTTAAATTCCCAGGCTATTTGATGAATCCCATTCTTCAGTAGTTCGCGTTGTGATCAAGACCTTCTTTGTATCTTCTTAGTACTCATTTTGCATAACTGTAAATAGGCGTATGTTTTTAAATCGTGGAGAATTAAACCTGAAAATTGTACAGATTAAATATTAACTTTAAATTAATAGAAACGTCTTCAGATCTTGAAGTAAACTAAGTTCTCAAGTTAATTATTCAGACTTTAAAACATTTCATTGTATTTCAGCAGTGAATTCTTACCCACATCATAGGACATGAATACTTGAAGAAAATCTTTGGCTACAGCTGGAATCAAAACTCATGAGGCCTCTGAGTGACCACATAAACGAGGACTATCTCTGCAAACCTGATACAAGCAAAACTCCCTGTTGCTTTCCTTTGCAACAGAGGGTGTTTGAATGCGTAACTTAGGGCATTTGAACAACTCTCCCTGAAACACTAACAGTCTTACTAAGGCAGTTAAGTTTGACTGTTCTGCCAG
This sequence comes from Pygoscelis adeliae, assembly GCF_000699105.1. NCBI lineage: Eukaryota > Metazoa > Chordata > Aves > Sphenisciformes > Spheniscidae > Pygoscelis > Pygoscelis adeliae. Next base: position 2,275,528 of record NW_008824772.1, read on the forward strand.
TGCTGTATACTGTGATGATAAGAGTTGAACGCTTTCCTGTGACACCACCGTGTTGAACCTATAATAAGGTTTACAATAAAAGACATTCAAATCCTTAATAGCGTACCTACATTAAATTATAAATGAGTGTTGTCCTTGATGTCTCCTGTTTAAAACCCTTTAAACACTCAATAAAACATGTCACCCTTTGTTGTTCTTGTACATTTTTAACAAAGTTGAAGCACTGATGGTTTAGTATTTTGCCTGATCAGGGGGCAGGGAAGAGCTCAAAAAAAAAAAAAAAAGGTTGGATGTGAAGAACAGGTCGCTGTGATGTGGTAGGACTGTAAGAAATCGTTCTGCTAGTCCACCCAGCTGCAGGCACGAGGAACAGGGCAGGAGAGTTGGGCCACAGCCCAACATCTGGGACCAGATGTTCTATGCACTGGCCTCAATATTTACCAAGAGTAGGTCAGTCCCAGGCACAGCAATGCTGTTGGGGATTGATAAACTTTTCCTGAGATGCAACTACAATTGCTTTGCCCAGTCTTCATCCCTGGACGTTTTCAAGAATAAACGGGCTGAAGTGCTGAACAACCCGCATTAC
>NW_008824772.1:2276161-2292799 GCF_000699105.1 Pygoscelis adeliae
AGAGAACTTCATGGTCCCTTATAACCTGAATTATCCTATTATCCCGTGACCCGTACTACACTCATTTAAACAAGATTTTTGTTCTGTTTGCTAGGTGAATTCTCATAAATCACTCTTCAAAATCCAGATATTTTTAAGGTTAACTGTAAAACTTTGCTTAGTCTTGTTGAGGCTTCTCCTTTCCAAGGTAATGCATTGTTCAGTATCAGTCCCACTGAATTTGTACTCTGTCACATGGACAGCTTCAGTCACAGCTTTTTCTGTTGCCAGTTCTTTTTCCTGAATTCTCCCAGCACCGAAGGTGGCTGGCATTATGAAAAACGTAACTTCTTGCTTTCTGCAGCCTTTCTTCTAACGTCATCTTGCTTCTGCCAGCTTTTCAGTGACTTTGCCATTCAGTTACCTAACTACTTAACACAAGACGCTCACAAGTACACACACACACGAAATACACCCTGGTAGTTCATGAATTTGCAGGTTTTACTAGCATCTTCCCATTATAAATTCTATTTTAAAAAACAAAACTAAAGGAAATTAAACAAAAGCATAACAAATAATGCAGAAGCAGCTGGTTTAGCTGCATGAATGCCTGGAGAGTACTACACACTTAACTTCCTCCAGCAATCAGCTATTCAAAGCTCAGGATGAAGCACACAAAAGGTCAGAAGATGCTAAGATGTGCACTTAATTTGCAAACCTGAAAGATTTTTCCTGTAGTTTTAAGGGTCTGGTTTAAAACCCTTTGGGGAAAAAAAACCAACAAACCAACCAAAACAACAAACATGAACAAACAAACAAAACCCCCCAAAACCCAAACCCAACCAAACACAAAATCCCCCAGGCCTATGTTAAGAATGCAAGTTTAGCTTTAACTGCTACAGACCTCTTGCAGTTTGAAAGATCAGGGTCTAGTTTGGTTTTTTGGGGTTTCCTCCCTCTTTACCCCCAAAAGAAGTAGCATATAAAGCAATTAGTATTTCTCTTTCCAACACTTATGAGCAATGCTTACTATACAGAACATGACTGGAGCTATGGGAATAAAACAATAATGCATTTTATGAGTGTGTGTGATCAAGGCTGAGTATCAAGGCTGCCAGCTTTTGGCTCCTTCTCTGCGACAGATATGCTGGAATTGGCAATATTTCCATCCTTCAGTTTGCCTTCCTAAAATTATTTCTGCCAGCAAGAAAAATGTATGGTGCTAGCAGACAGGAACACTTCCTGTATTAACTGACAAAAACCAACAAAATCCACCTTACCTTCTTGCTGAAAGTCCTCAACTAATGAATAAACAGATTTACGTGTCTCGGAAAGCTCAGTTAAGCGCAGAAAACTAACAGCAAGAGCTGAGTCCCACATACGGTAGCAGTGATCTGCCTCCCCCTAGGAGAAACAAATCTGACAGGAACTGCTAGTTACATCTTCATTTCTTAAAGTTACACTTTAACCCAATGTTTCCCAAGAAAACCACAAAATATTTTTCAAAATAAGCCTCCCCCTTCCACACTGGTGGAAGGATTTTTATTTTAGTTATCTCAAAATAACTAAATCAGTTGGAGGTTTGCTGCAGAACTTCCTGGATATGTTGTTCCCACTATTGATTCAAGAGACGGGAACGCATTGGCTCTGAGATTTTAAGACATTCAGCAGAGACTGATATTAAAAGAGAACAACCCTCCATCCCAATAAAAAATTTTAAACAGTCTAATGTACTTGGTCATCAACTTCCCCGCAGTTCTGAGGTCAGTACTGCACTAAAGTGTCAGTTGTCAAATGGTGGGACAAAAGCTGAATTCCAATACAAGTCCCAAGCCAGTTCTGCATCCTTGTTACATCTCATGGAGAAGCAAAGCAGCAGTTCACTCTCCCCTTTATCTTTCAGACAGACACTTTTAGAGAGACATAAAAAAAGAGTTATCAATGTCATTATTAAAAGATTACATTGCAGAGCTCACACCCAATTGCTCTTTTGTTAGATACTGTGTTAACTGTAGACAAACTTACAAAACTGTCTTTGAAAGTTTTTTCTTGTTTTTTGGCATGTGATGTAGAAAAGCTCAATTTTATTTAAGAAAAAAAAACAAAACAGAAAACCAAAAAAACCCACCAACAAAAAATTTAATGGATTCTGCACTCAAATAATATTGTTACAACAAAAATATACAGAATGTACACGATACAAAAATATTTGGAAACATACCATAGCCTCTTACCTTGCAAATATCATTTTGTTTTACTAGCCCTTAACGGGAAAGTATCATTTGTTCAGTATTTTAAGGCAGAAATTACATTGTTTAGTGCTTTGTGTATAACACTTGGATGTGCTGTTAGCATTAGTAGCGTAAGCAAAAGAAAAGCTGCATAAGTCTAGCTTTATTTGCAAACTAAACAGACACTGTGGGGGAGTCAGGAGACAGTCAGTGACTAACGTATCTATTAAGCTCACTGGAAATTAAGGTACTTTTGCTACTGAAATCAGGCCTAGGGAATATTTTGTGCTCTCTGTTGTAAAGTACCCTGAAACATAAATTTTCTGTACTATTACTGGCATTTCAGAAACACCTCATTAGAAAGCTTTTTCCAATTAAAAGCCAATGATTAATGGTGACATTAAAAATACATTTACCTTTAAACAAGCTTGGTTTCTGTCTTATGTGTGATTCTTTCTTTATAGAACTGCAAAATGCACTGTTTTCCTTTATAAAGAGCTCTCAGCATCAGTGATTGCAGAAGGAATTTTTGAGTTGTATCACAGAGCACTGTAGAGCAGCCACTACTATAAAAGAAACAGAACAGCAGCAAAATTCAAAGAGGCTAAAACCCCAGAGGTGCTGGCCTTTGTTCTCCAGATCTCAGTTTGCCTCCAGAGGTTGCTGGTGTTGAACTGCGTCCATATTCTCCAGTTCCACTTCAGGTAAAGCCAGTGGATGGGGTTTCCAAAGCAGTTGAGCTAAGCTTGAATCTATGTAAACAGATAGACTTTGAGCTCTTTACTCACTGAAGTATGTGTGAAAGTCCTACCCACGATCCTGTGAGACTAAATATTGGCACAAAACAGCAGCTGTCTTGTGAGGTCAGCAGAGAGCAATTATTTTAGTACCAGCTCTAAATGTGTCAGATTCCATCCTTCAATACCCCAGTTCAAATTGATCTAATCTGATTTAAAACATACGGGCAGTACAATCCATCAGAAGGAGCAAGGTCTTGGGACACAGAATCCCTGAGCTTTATTTCTAGTCCAGCAACCTCAGACAACAATTTCTCTGGCCTCCCTCTTCCCCACTGATAAAATACTTCCTACTGCTAAAGGAGCAAGTTGTGAAGAATCACAATATGCCACGTAAGTGCTCAGATTCCTCATCGACTGATGGGGCAAAAGTGACACGAGATGTTGTCTTAAGAACTCGGCAAAAGTAAATTCATCAGCATTTTTACGACTCCTCTACACCTCACTCAGAGATTGTTTCTGCTAACCTCCTCTCCCATCACTCCTTTACAACCCTCCCCCTCCTCCTTCCTGTATTATTACCGATGTGTGCAAAATTAATCTCTCCCTGTCTCCAAGCATCTAGGAATAAAAGGTGCAATTTGCAAGCCCCGTGGACTTTGATCTACCTGGTTCTCCTCCTCCTTCTTCCTCCCCATGGCTGTCTGAGCCACTTCTCCCACCTCTCCTGGGATGAGGGATCAGCAAGAGGCTTCGAGCCGGACGGACCCCACCAGTGCTGTCACTGGGCTGCTGGCAGGTGCTCCTGGAGGAGCTGTACAACCAGCACCCCAGGCTCTCCCAGCCTGCATACTACTCCCTATACCCATCCTCACTGGACCGGTGCTGCAATATACTTACTAAATAGGAAGTCCAGCACAGCAACGGCTTTTTTTTTTTCTTTCCAGGTGTTGTGTCCTCACTCAAGGACACAAGCGTAAAATAACTTCCTCTGACATGCACAGTTCAAATCTGTACACTGGTAACAGTCCTTGCCTTTTGCTCTAGCACTGCACGTCTGTAAAGTTCAGCAGATTCACATTTTATCCGACTGATGTAAAATCCTGGCAGCAGCTGAAATAAAACCAAAACAATCACCAAAACCAGTCCCTCTGTGGACGGCTCCTTCAGGAACACGTTGCTGACTGTGACAAGCTGGAACCACAAATGAGCAGGATGGAGAATACTACATCTCCGACATAAGCCAAGCAGCTTCAAGGACATCTGGAGGTAAAAGAAAAGCCTGTTTGCTATTAGCTCTGTGGTGCTGCAGCACTGTGGCACTCCTGGGTGCATTAGAAAACAATATAACTGCGTTTCCTGATACTCTGTAAAAACATAACAAGTTTTCACAGTATAATTTTAGTGATTTAAAAAAAAATTATAAAAGCTTAAGCACTTTGCGCTGCTCCTGACTCCATGAGCTGAGAGATTCTTAGCAAACTTGCTCTGTGTACAACCTGCTCTATGTATGGGGAGAGATTTCAGCTGTGATGAGCACAAATGTGAGAGGGTTTCATTTCTTCATCCACAATAAATCTAGTACTGCTTTAAAGTCTGGCCTTTCTGATCCCCAGGGTTGCTTGTAGACTTGCTCAGACAGCGCATGGGGACACAGAATGGACGTCAGAAAGGTGAACAAGAGTTTAAAAGAACAAGTCATAAGCTCAACCTCAGAGCCGTTTTCGACCAGTTCATGTAAACTGTGCTCATCTACGGATAAAGGACCAAAGAAGGGCACCTGGATTACTCTGTTCAGCTCCCTCTTACTCCTGAGCAGAGGCAAAGATATGTTGGCCAGGGTCAGGCTGATGAAGAAACAGGTGGCTCTTGAACTTGTAGCTTGCTGCTTCACCTCAAAGCACATCACTGGCAGGCACAGAAACCTTTCCTGGGGAGAAACTGGTGGGCATTAAGTAGTTTTCAGTTGAGAAACCAAAAATAAAAGTCAATCGGTGCATACTATACTCTGGTAAATTATAAGCAAAATAATCTGGGTTTTGTTGCAATTGAAATTTTCTACCAATATTTTCAAAGTTTTCCTAAAACTTCCAGGGGAACTCCCATTTCTGCTCACCTCTGGTTTAAAGGCATCTGTAATCAGAAAGGTTTAGCAATAGGTGAGGAAAGGAATGTCCTCCTTACATGTTAACCGTGCTTCTGTCAATATTCTCCTAGCTCCCCACTCTCCTGCTTGCCTGCTGCTCCCAGGGAGACGATCTCCACCACTACGAAACTCACTGGCCAGCTCCTGACCTGAAACGATGCAGGCAAACTGTCATGACTCCTTTGATCTGGACCCAAACTGCAGAGATAAAATGGCATGGGGAACCAATCCCCTTCTCCAAAACGAACAGAGCTCTGACCCTTATCCCTTCCTCTTGTTCCTTGATCTGAGGGCCCATGAGCAATGTACTAGCCATGCAGAACAACAAAGGTGCAGTTGCCCTCAGAGATCCCATTCCTGTGCACAAAGGTGGCAAAAATTGTTTCTTTTGCAGGTAAGGCTTCTTCCAGGCTGTAGAAACACTTATTTTCTCCCCCCTCCCTTTCCCTGCGGCAACAGGAGTTTTACTAGTGCATACTGTGGGAGCAGAACATCACCCTTCCAGAGAGACTTTTCCCATAAGAGGCAAAGAAGGGGGCAGCTGATAAGCACTTGTGAATGCCCCCTCTAGAAAGACAGACTCCTACAAGTTTGTGGTATCATCTGGCAGCAGTGATTACACAGCTGAGAGAATAAAGCCCACGATACAGAGACATTTTGCTACAGAGCAAACACAACTGCTACAGTGCCTGTGAAATGTGCTGTGGAAGGCTCTGGTGGCTGGTGACTGGGCACCAGTATGCAAATAGAAAAAAGGAAGAAAGGAGCTAGTCTAGAGAGACTCCTACGTCTGCTTTATCCAGGCCATCAAACCAGGCAGCTAAAGGGGAGAGAAAAGGAGGGCGTCCACATTCCTGGACTGTATTTTGGCAGCTCTCTAAACTGAGAAGCAAAATAACATAAGCACCTTACAGAGAAGTGTACCTATAAGCACTGCTTGTGCTACAGATGTTCCAGTCTGGTCCCCAGGTCCGTGCAGGCAGCTGTATGGACTGTGTTACAGACCAGTTACAGATTGCTAAAACCTGGGGTTGACCCACCTTAAAGAAAAAGGCATCATTACAACTAACTGTTGCTTGGAGCCCCTGAACGTCCATTGCCTCAGGAAGAGGCAGCCTCAAAATTTAGCAGTCACTTTAAAACCAGTTTTATCAGTTTCACAATGATCACTGTAACACCCTTTCCACTTCAGTGGGAAACCAGTGCTACATACAACCTGATTTATTCCACTGACTTCAGTGGACAGATTTGGCCCCAAATGGACTGTATGGCTGTGAAGGCTAGATAGTTCCCATCCTGCGCTGCTATAGGTGATCCTGGTCCCAGTTTTCTAGTAAGAACCTGCTGGAACAGTTGAGATCCTTGCTAGGAGCTCCCTGCAGGCCAGGTGTTAGATCAACGTGGCCAGAAACAAAGTGAGGAGAAAACAGCACCTGATTGTCAGCTGATAAAAACACAATTGAACATTTGCCCTCCTTTTCTCCACCCCTCAAAAAGGAAACCCCAGTGACACACTCTAGCCACAGCAGGCTGGGGGAAAAAACATAATTAAAATCAAGTGAAACATGCACAGTAACAGTCACCTCTGGCTGGGTGTCCACAACACTCTAAGAGTTCCCAAGGTTTATAGTGCAATTTCATTTGACCTGTAGTTGAAGACCAGTCTCCATCACTTTGGGTGATCAAGTTCTGCTGATTCCTTTGAAAGATGCGTAAGACAGGTTTCATTGTAGGCTAAAATACCTTAGGAACCATTCAAGTAATTAGACAGTAGCACTGGTATGGCTGAACAGTCAGATGTGCGCGTAGAAACCAAACCCAAGCTGCCTTGTGAGTACCATGCGAGTCTCTAATTACTAAATGTCTGCTCCTTTTCCCTTTTAGTGTTCAGTAACATTGAGGAGATTTGTTCAACAACTGGCCATAATACCAGCACTGACCTGGAAAATACAAATATCTCATACAAAATATTGATGTGTGCTAACAAACGAAGTGATAAGTGCCCAGGTACAAGCTGCCCAATGGGAGCCCTGGCAGGGTCCAAGCCAGCCAGTATTACAGTACCTGCTAGATATGTGAACAAACTGATCAGCCCATTCTTTCATGAGATCTTTAAGCATCTCCTCCAGCACACCCTTGTGTTCAAAAGAATTATCCTCCCCTATGTTAAATACAAAAATAGACCCTCCATCTTCATTCATTTAACATAGCTGACAGATGACTTCTGCTCTCCAGTTTTCTGTCCCATGTTTTCAAGGAGGGGGAGGTAGCTTTAGATCCAACAGGCTGTAGGCAAAAATGTTCCAGAAGATGGCAAACAAGACAAAAATGACATAAATAGAAAGGAAGATCCACCATAAAGTCTGATCTTGGAGTCTCTGCTCATAGTTCCTCAGGACAATGACACCAAGGGTGATTCCAACCATCACCCCTCCCAGGTGAGCCATGAAGCTGGGGTGTGGGCACGGTGGGTAAGCGGAGGGGTGGAATCGCAGCCACACAGCTCTTCCAAATTCAAAGCTCACTAGAACAAAGAAGAAAATAGAAATTAATTGCCTAGGTCTATCCCTTCTTAAGTCCATCTTGCAGGCAGCGCTGCATCTCTGAAGAGATGGAGAGGGAGAAACTGCCCTGTACGGTGAGCATAGGGAAGCTGGGAAGCCATGGCTATGTAAGGGTTGCGGCGCACAGACATGAGGTCTCCCCAGTGGTTGGGAAGCGGTCTGGGTTTGTGGGAGTGTAGACAGGTGGGGGAATATTCACCTTCCAAAACTTATACCAGAACCATAAAAAAAAAGTGAGTTAGACTTTGAAGACAATTGTCTGTGATGAATACACGGCCCAGTTTCCCTTATCGTGCCACCCTAGGGATACGGCTGGAAGACAATTCATTAATGTGTGTATAATGCTGTTGCCATCTCAGATAGGAAGTGCTCTAGGAAACCTGAGAATTATAATTACGAAAGCATTGCTTGTTTGCAATTTCAAAGATGAGACATTTAAGTCCCAGGTCTTCACAAATGCCACAAGCTACAGATGCTGGCTAACAACAAATCCTCATTTACAAATGCTTGTGTGGAAAGCCAAAAACCTGCATTTGAGAGTGATGTGGTTTCTGCTGCCAGAAGCTCCAGCTGCAAGTTCTACCAAAACTGCTGCAAAGTCAAAACTCTCTGAATCGGCGTGAACTCTTATGACAGGGACAAACAAAACAGGATTGCATGTGTGCCAAGTATTGCATGATACTTACTACAGATCAAGGCAACAGCCATGCGCAGCAGTTTGAATTGGCACTTCATTCCTGACCAGTTCTGGAAAAGAGACAAGGAAAACAAAGCGATGCTGCATGCAAACCTGGAGGGATTTTGCATTCAGATCTGCACTGGAAGACCATCAAGGACGACCATCCCTTGAAACAAACCCCTTTGCCACCTGGCTGTGAACTCTCCACTCACCACACCAAAACAACAGTTCTGTCAATCCCAGAGAATATAAACATAAAGGATAAATTACAGACATGTCCAAGTTACGGACAGTCTGCAACTTCTTTGCTTGGCAGTCTTACTGACTTTCCTTGCCTGAGATCCAGCTGGTGTGGCGTGGTCCTTGGCTGGCCTTGCCATTCTCCATTCTTCAGACGGACTAATTTTTAACATATTAGTATGATGTTTCACCTTAAATTCTGACTTATGAAAATATTTGAATTTACATACCCTGCAAAACCCTGTTGTATTAGGCCACATCAAATAAAATTATGTTAAGTAGGACCTAGGGTTCAACACAAGCATTATTCTGGTTAACATCACACAGCTCATCATGATTCACCTGGAAGCCCAACACTGTCACCTGTCAGGCAATTTCTCAGTGCATTCAAGCCCTGCTGCACTTTTCCAGTGCTACTGCCTGTACCTCAGGCTCCCTGAAATTCTGCAACTCGGATCTTCTGCAGAGCACACACAAAAAATAAAGACCTCAATTAAAGCATACCAAGGAAACAGTGCCATAAGAAAGCCTGGATTTGGCCTCCTCTGTCTTCAGGCTTGGTCATTAATCAATATAGTGGAATAAGAATCTCTGAATGATAGTCAGAAATCCTGGGAGAAGTGTGTAAATTCCTCCTTTTCCACTTGCACCAAATTTCCGAGCAGAAAAAGAGATCATGTTCTGGGGAACTGAGACGTATGACAACACTATTATTAAGCGACTAAATGAAATTTTGCCTGTTGAAAGCAGTGTGAGATACCAAGCTAGCCAATAAAAGGCTAGCTGAGGAATTAAAAAAATGCTTGTAAACTCTTCAGCCTAACTTTAATTAAAATTTAAAATTTAATTTTAAAGTCACTCCCAGTGACTTTTCAGCCTGCTGAAGAAATATTCTGCAAACGTATTACACACATACACTGCAATACATAAATATTCAAGTTTATGTGGGATCTGTCCATACATCACTTCTGTGACAGCAAAAATGCAGTCTCTACAAAATAAGTAACTAATTTTCTCTCTCCACTGAGACACCTAACCCAGTCGGAAAGCTCTAAACTCATGTTGATTAATACTGTGCTGCTTCCTTCAGTTTTCGTTTCCACGTAGCTGTTTTGAATTCCTCCCCTCACTCTTTTCCTTAGGGTGACATGCTTTATTGCTTCCCCCTGTTGGTTATTTTATGTATTTAATCCCAAGAATATTTATTCTTAAAAAGGAATGTTTTCATTTCCGTCGGTTACCAGGAGGCACAAGGGAACAGAAGATTCAAGAAACCCTCCCTGCAACAGTCCCTCCTCTTCCCAGCATGCTCAAAGCACCTGTGCAAGACTCTGCTTTACCAGCAAATGGCCAGCGTGTCTTTCAGCATGCGGGAGCATCGCATCTGGATACTAAGTGAGCAGAGAAAGAAGAGGGGGGAAAAAAAGGCAAAACTCCAATAGAATGGGAAAGGCAGCAAAAGTAATTTCAGATGAGAAAAGAAGAAGCCGGTAATAGAGAAATATAGATGCTAAGGTAGCAATTGCTACATAGATTTGGAGGAGACCAACGAGTAGTGAAGTGACAGGCCACTTCGCAATGTTTTAAGAAGTCTAGTAAGGCAATTGGTGAAGACTCTCCACACACCTCTGGCAGAGCCTCTTCCTCTAAAGCAAACCAAAATTTCCTCCAATGTCTGCCTCTGACCTTGTGAATCTCGGTGTGAAGAAACCCTGTGTCTGCATTACCACACTGTGAGATAGAGGAAACTCCCTCCTGCTGCTGTTGGCCCAGTAGCAGGGAACACAAAACATACTGAAAATACCTATATATAAGGAGGCATTTCGCCAGTAGAAATCTGTGGTATAGGGGTAGCCCCTCTCCTCCATTCCCTATCTCTCTGCCAGACACTCAACTGTCCTAATTTGGCAACAGCCCGCAGCTCATTCACGCTCTGAAAAGCTTGAAGACAGCAAAGGAGACCTATTCTGCTCAGGAAACCACCCACTTCCCTGCTCCCAGCTGCTACAAAGGCTGCCTGGAGCAGCACCGTTGTGGGTGGCAGCCCAAGCCTACTGACTTCACTGCATACAAGCATTAAATACAAGGTGTTCTTTTAGGCTTGACACAAGTACCACCACACATGCACATGTTTTCCAGCACCCATATAACAGACCTTCTGTCTCTAGTGCAGCCAACTCACATTATCTTCCCACTCAGACCCCAGAGGAGGCCACATTAACATCATTTTTATGGTTATTCTGCTCTGACGTTGCTGGTACAGGACAGACATGCAGCCCTGTACCACCACACACAAATCCTAATCACAGCAAAATCAGCTCTCTCAGCAAAGCCGGTTTTGCCCAGCGGTCAGCTTAGGAGTCACACAGGCAGATATGCTGGGCTTTGCCACCACCTAGCTAAGGACCTTGGATGAGCTCCTGTTTCCAGGTCTTAGAGGAACGACGATGCTGGTATTCACTGACCTTTGTGAAGTACTTCATTACGTGAAACGGCAAAAAGATGCATCACTAGTACGTCCAGGGTTCAGCTTCAGTCTGGGTTTTACAAATGGAGATAAGGGATATTCCACACACAAATCCACCAAATACTAAATTTCCTTAGGTACCCGCTAACATTACACGGCACAGGCAGACAGAAACAAGTCTGCAACTTCTGCAGAGCCAGTCAGCTCCTCCTTTTCCAAACACTTGTCAGCCCCTGCAAGGAGAGCTGATAGCCTGGAGTACACTGATAAGTCTTGGATTACCAGCATCTTTGGCTTCTCCTGGTAAGCTGCCAGTCATCAGGATACCAAGCCACCAACTGCAGTCTAACATTCCCATTCCAGGACCACACCACTGAGACAAGACTCTTAACTGGAGCAAGCTCTGAATGACCAACAGCTGGCTCAGGCCCTATTTCCAATCCCTTTGGGCCACCAGGCCTGGCTCACTTCTGAAGAGGTTAGACAGTCATTCTGGTACTCACCATGACTATATTTGCCAAGTGAGCTGAGACGAGAGCATACACGCCTCCAGAGGAACCCACCACAGGCGCAGTCATATCAGCTACTGACACTGCCAGGGACCCTGGAAGAAAGAACAAGGGTTTGTGACAATTGCCAGCCGAATAAACACACTCTCTCCTACGCTACATCGCTGCTACTGTCCGTTTTGTGCTAATTGCTGCAGGTCAGTAATATACAGATAAAGAGAAGCAGGGGTGGGAATCAATCGACTTGTGAAACTAACTCAGTCCTGTAGTACTGTCAAGACAGTGACTGATTGATTCTTTTGCACCTAACTTTAAAAGCAGCCAAGCAAGGCAGCAACATATCTTCAAACCTATGCTGCAAAAAGGCACTTACACCCTGATTAAAATAAAAAGGAAGCAGGAAACAGACAAATGTCTGTGTCTTGGTCCTCACCTGAAGATAAAATAGAAGTAGCTCCCATGCTGTCAAGACAAATATTTGCACGGTGAGAAGGAACTGCGGACTTGTAACCTAGCACAGACCTCTATCAAAGCACAGCCTGTTACTTATAAAACTTCAAAGTAAAACTAGCTAAAAATAACCTGGATGGAGGCAGTAAACACAAGATAGCAAAATGACAGGTCAATCACATAAAGGCACCACTAATAACAATACATCCAAGCATAGACCCTGCTTCTCCTTATCCCAATTGGAGGCTTGGATCTGCTCAAAGCTCCTTTCATTTAAATTACTCTTAAAGTTTGCAGAGATAGAGAGACAAAGGCAGACTTGGTGTCACAAGGCAAGGATAATGAAGATCTTTGTGATGAGCGGGAATGGGGAAAAAACACAATGACAAATCTTGAGAGAGTCCTCGGTAGTACAGAATCTAACAAATTTCTTTGCTAATTGCTCAGCTGGTTCTGGGTCAAGAAAGTGCTGAGGTTCCACCAGCCAACTCTGCTGACAGCTCCCTCCTTCACTGTATGGCCCTGAGACTTCTCAGCTCCTTAAACGCTGCCATTAAGGAAAAAGTTAATGAGAAGTTAAGAAAGGAGTAATGAGAACTTGCAGTTAAGTCCTTGGACACTGCACTGAGCATATACCTTCAGTCTCTCAATCCCAGTCTCAACATGTCTTCTTAAGCCAGAGAAAAAAAGTAAAAGTAGAGAGTGGCTGTTGTGGCCCGTGTCTACTGTTTACTGTTCATTCCTGATTGTTTAGGAGCTGTGTTATCTTTATATTGCCAGATCCTCAGCATAAGTATGCCTCTTTCTCTCTCTCCTGGCACATGTCAAAGAATAAAGCATGTTTAATAATTGGCTAACAACTCAAACAAGTAAGGGTATCATGGGATGCTTTCTGTGTGGGACTGTCCGGTCACATTTGTAGTTCCACCCTGCACTAAGAAGGGAAGTTTTCCCTTTCCATTTGGCACTTTCTTCCACAATTTATAGGTCATAAGGTGTGAGAGGCAAGTCTATGAGGATGTGGCAGCTTGTCTGAGAAAAAAATGGGATCATTTGTGTAGCAGAAATGAACCAATAATGCTAGATGGGCTAGTGAGCCTCACTCAGGCACTGGCTACAAGCCTCCAGAGCTCTGGGCGTTCAGCCCAGCCCAACACCCAATAAAACCTGCCTCTGGCCCTGTGGACCCTGCCAGCAAGTCTTTGGCCACAGGAATAAGGGGCAGGCGGGCTTGGATCTGCTCAAAGCTCCTTTCATTTAAATTACTCTTAAAGTTTGCAGAGATAGAGAGACAAAGGCAGACTTGGTGTCACAAGGCAAGGATAATGAAGATCTTTGTGATGAGCGGGAATGGGGAAAAAACACAATGACAAATCTTGAGAGAGTCCTCGGTAGTACAGAATCTAACAAATTTCTTTGCTAATTGCTCAGCTGGTTCTGGGTCAAGAAAGTGCTGAGGTTCCACCAGCCAACTCTGCTGACAGCTCCCTCCTTCACTGTATGGCCCTGAGACTTCTCAGCTCCTTAAACGCTGCCATTAAGGAAAAAGTTAATGAGAAGTTAAGAAAGGAGTAATGAGAACTTGCAGTTAAGTCCTTGGACACTGCACTGAGCATATACCTTCAGTCTCTCAATCCCAGTCTCAACATGTCTTCTTAAGCCAGAGAAAAAAAGTAAAAGTAGAGAGTGGCTGTTGTGGCCCGTGTCTACTGTTTACTGTTCATTCCTGATTGTTTAGGAGCTGTGTTATCTTTATATTGCCAGATCCTCAGCATAAGTATGCCTCTTTCTCTCTCTCCTGGCACATGTCAAAGAATAAAGCATGTTTAATAATTGGCTAACAACTCAAACAAGTAAGGGTATCATGGGATGCTTTCTGTGTGGGACTGTCCGGTCACATTTGTAGTTCCACCCTGCACTAAGAAGGGAAGTTTTCCCTTTCCATTTGGCACTTTCTTCCACAATTTATAGGTCATAAGGTGTGAGAGGCAAGTCTATGAGGATGTGGCAGCTTGTCTGAGAAAAAAATGGGATCATTTGTGTAGCAGAAATGAACCAATAATGCTAGATGGGCTAGTGAGCCTCACTCAGGCACTGGCTACAAGCCTCCAGAGCTCTGGGCGTTCAGCCCAGCCCAACACCCAATAAAACCTGCCTCTGGCCCTGTGGACCCTGCCAGCAAGTCTTTGGCCACAGGAATCAGAGGCAGCCGGCAACTCGCAGTGCTCGCCTGGGCTCAACTGCAGCAGATTCAATGCTAACTTGCTTCGCTTACCTGGCACAGATGTGCTATGTGTATTTACACATATATAAATGAAGCCCCAGGGTTTGGTACATGGGTCTACGTAGAAAAGCTTATGTCTGGAAAGTTGCAGATTGGAGACCACTTTAGTGCTTATTAAAATAACAGACAAGGGACAGTGGAGCTGGTCTGCTGACTTCTTTCTCTGCATTAAATAGCATGGTTTGTACCATGCCTAGTCCTTTGTCCTACTCCAATTCTTCTTTCCACAGTCTCTCTCCTGGAATGTAGGATTTATTAGTACCCAATGCAGCCCATTTTACAAAGGCTTTATCTGCTCATTATGGAAAAAATAAAATTATGTAGCTGGAAAAAAAAAAATCACCATAAATCTTGAACTAAGGCAGTCAATTGTTGTCTGAGTTCCACTGTGAAGCCCTTGGCTGTTCTCACACTCTCCTCCTGTTTTAATTAGATGTTGATCTATTGTCAGCTAACTTCCATCACCTCCAAACTGCTGGAAATGCCAAACATAAACAAAAGCAATACAGCCAACTAAAAAAATCAATCAAACCCCATGGCTTCATGATTAAATGAATTTCCAGATTCCTGTGCACTGCTCACAACCTACAACTGAATACTTCTTGCTTACTCAAGCTGTAGAAAGCAGACAGCACAGGACAAATGGAGGAAGAACTGGCACAGGACCTGGAAAAAAAAAAAAAAGACTCTTCATGCAGGGATGCCTGTGATGCCACCTTTCTTCTAGGTCTCTGCAGGACACAAGAGGAAAGGAACAAGCATGACCTCCACACTCAGGAAGACCATCTAAAGCAAGTCTATTTTAACGAAACAGGTTGTTGGTGCTTTTTTAGCAGGTGTCCTAAACACAGAGCCTATGGCTAGTTAGAAACAGATGTCAAGTTGTAGCATATTCCCCATTTCCAGCCTCCAGAAGAATTTCAATGCACAGAAGATCAGTGACTGCTCTTCTCCTGCACCCAAATGCCACAAAACATTTATCCTACACAAAAGTCAGCACAGACCATTTTCAGATGCTTCTCTATCTGGGGCATCCAGAGGTGTCACCTACCTGCCACAATTCCAGCAACGTACACAAAACTGATCCTCGCAGCTCCATGCACCATTTCCAGGGGAACCCCAACCAAGAGCTGAAGGACAACATTGAGTCCAAGGTGTTCTATCCTGCGGCAAGGAAAAACAACAGTTGTCCTCTTTTCTAACTCTTTGTCTCCCTTCTCTACCCTTGAGATAGAGATATCTTGGAAAGGAAATCAAATAGCACCTGTTTCATGAACATAGATTGTAACACTGGGAAAAACAATGGTCCCTGAAAAAATCAGATGGAGAGCTGCAATGTTTGTTCCCTCCTTGCTGCTCATTATCTTTTTCATATCCACCCAGGTCCTTTCAGCCAAAGACCTCATAGCATGTTTGGCTCTTAGTGAGCCTTTTTTTTTTTGTTTGAAGAAGTTAAATGACTTGTCCAAAAAAGCAGCAAGATGGCAGCAGAGCCTGGAACAGAAGCCAGAAACTTGACCTGCTTCTCTCTTCTCCCTCCTAATGATACAGCCTTTCCCTGCATATATTACACTGCCATGATGAGGAGTGGATATTAAGTCAAAAGCAAGGTAAGCCTAGCAGTCCCAAGACAGTTGCCATTTTCTTGTGACACATAATGCTGCTTTATTGTTTGTGCTGTCTGACCCTCACCTGTTTCTGCTGTGCCTACTTCAATATGATCATGGTCAGAACAGGAAGCAGAGGGCATTTTCATCTCTGGTTAGGTGCCCAGTGAGACACAAGCTATATTCACTGAAGCCCTCTGTTCACCTACCCTTGTTCCCTTTACAGTCAATAGCAAAACTAAAAAAGAAAAGCTCGGCTGAGACTAGTCTTTCAGAAAACCCCACTGCGCACATCAGGACGTGCAGGACCACTTGCAGCCTAGAGGCAGAGAGTGTGACAGCTAGGATGTGCATATGTGATAAAGACTCCAGTGCAGCAGTTTTCTCCTGTGCTGAATCAATAGTTTAAAAGTAAGTTATTTGTTGTTCTAATCAATAGTACTTAACAAAGCTGTCCTGCTACTTTTCAAAGCTCTATACAGATATTTACCCATGCCTTTGCCATCTGTAGGATCTTCCAGTGATGTAACAACAGCACCAAGCCCCTGAACAGGGTCCCTCTCAACACTGTGCTAGTGTTTGAGATTTGCCCTGGGCTCACAGGGCTGTGACCTTGCTGAATGGCCACATCACACTGGACCCAGGGATATAGTGCTTTCTGTATGAAGAGTGCCCAAATCTGCTTACAAAGTAGGTGGACCTAAACGACACAGTGGTACCCTTAACACAGAAGGCTAGCATCTTT
>NW_008824772.1:2292829-2318846 GCF_000699105.1 Pygoscelis adeliae
AGCTAATGCATTGAAAATCTACATCCTATTTTATACAAGAAAAGGACTGCTCACAGACAGCCACTAGCAATCTTTGGTTTAAGTTACATGCATTTTTCACTGTTTTGGTCTTTCTTCATGTTACCATAGCAATTTCCCATATACATCAGAGAAAAATGCTGATGGTGAGATGCAGTAATGACAGAACAGTCTCATAAACAAGAATTTTAAGTTGGACCGGAAAACACTGCTAGAAATGATGCTGCAGGAAACAGTCCTTTCCGGATATCTTAATAGGTTTGTTACCACTGAATTTCTCTCCAAGGATAAATTTCTCTCCTTCATGAGACACTCAGCACTGCAATTTGTCATCATGGGAAACTGCTGCATGTAACTGAGTGTTTTTATTACCTTGCTCAAGACTTTTGAAGCCACTGGGCATGGGCATATTCTGGCACCCATTCTGATCCTGCATGTTCACAGAACTTAGGAACTAAATTAGGAACAACCAGCAAAGGTCAAACTGAGATCACAGAAAAGAGTCAAAGCATCCAAGTGCCCTTTTACAGAGGGGAGGGAAGAAGCTTTGGCTGGCACACAGTCAGCGTCATGAGGCGGCACCTGATATTTTCACACAAAGCACTGGGTCTTATTTTTCAAAGGAATCTTTTGTAAGAGCTCAGCAAAGTTTATCCTAGACTCTAAAGTGACTGCCCTGATTCACAGCTGTTCTTAAAAGACTTTCCAGGAGCAATCCCGTTCACTTCTCCTCCCCATCATGCTAAGAGCTTTGAAGGCTCCAGAGTCAATAAGCACCCATAAAATATAATTAGCCTTTGCCAGTGCTGAATGCGTCATTCTTGAAATGACAATTTCATTGATTTATTAAAGACTTTCTCCCTCCCCGGGACCAAACAAATGGGACTGAGCATCAATGCAAGTCATTTGTTATGGCAGTGTTACAAATGCGTGGGCCCCAGATAATCAACGTCTGCTTTCCATGAAAGCAGAAGGGCAGAATTTACAACTTTGCCTGCCTTTTCAGCCCTTGACAAAGCTCCTTCCATCAGGACCAACACACAGCCCATGCATTTTTGGAATCTTTCTAGAGGCACAGCCAGCCAAGCCTTAGCAACTGCTGTCTTCTCTGACACCTTCAGGCTGTCACTTGCTCTTCAAAAAAACAAGCCGAGTGCACTAAATTAAGGAGCGGTCCACATTACCATTTTAAAGTCTCAGCTGGAAGCAGGATAACAATAGACCCCATGGCATTGTGTTAGCCTCTCATTTGAAAACGAAAGGAGAATGATGGGCTTCCACTAACAAACGTTATTACCTTTCCAAGATTTATCTGTTCTCCCGATATGAAAGGAGCTTAACAGACAGAAGTTAGCAATAAATGAACATTTATCCTAACTCCAGATAGTGCAGATAAATCATGGGTTTTATTGTTCCAGCGGGACTCTCCATTGTTTTGAAGGCTACGTAGCTAAAGAACTTGGAATCCATCACAAAAACAATGTGTCTCCTGCACACCACCTTCCCCACTCTTCATCTCTGAGCCAGCCACAGATGTGAAATAATCCTGAGATATTTTTCAGCCAGTAAGTGTGAAGAATGCCAAAGTACTGCCGGCTACAGGACCTTGCACAGGTTAGGAAAGCATGCCACAGGTGATACTGGAAGACATTTAAATGCTGAAAAATTGTCCTTGTGCAGGTGCTTCTCTTCAAATGTATCCCAAAGCAATCTGCAGTTACATAAATGATATAGTAGAACACCACCACCACCAGAAGAAAACCCAGATACAAATTAGCTAACAGTAGTTAAAAATCAAGTGTTTCTTCCTTTTACAAGCCCAGTTTTCCCCACGTCCTCAGCAATGGAAACTTCCAATTCTCATTTTACATAACCAGCCTCACATTTAAGCCCAATAGCCTCCACTTGCAGGTTGAAACTGGTATACAATGGACTTTTTGGAGGGATTTAGCATGCAGAGTACAGATGTTGTCACGTTCAGAAGTTTCATCTATAAATTTTTTCCTACTCTCCCCTTGGGTGGAGTCTGTTCTGTCCTATGATTTTTATCCAGAGATCAGGGGCACATCTTGTGCTCAAGGGCAATTACACCCTGAGGCAGTTATTCCACGGCAGAAAAGAGACATAAGCATGTCTTCCATCAGAGACATGGAAAAAGGAAAAGATCAGCTTGATCTTCCTGGCCTTTCATAGGAGAACATTGACGGATGGGAATATAGGCTTTCTATTTAAGAACAAAGGGTCTTTATCCAGTTTCAAACTATAAACTACTGCTAAAAAGCTTGTTGCTGTGATTTTTCAATGACAGAATTAAAGAAAATTGCAATTATCTGCCAGGAACGTGTGAAGATAACGATCTGAGAAACTACTCAGAGGTGGTGGAGTGTTTTGTACAGGGGTGAACTTTCCTGTGACACTCACTCATCACCATGGCATCACAAACATCACACAATTAAGTCTCTTTGAATCTTGGGAGGACTAGCACAGTTGAGAAGCACAGAGTTAGAATCCCCACGCCTTATATTCTCTTCCCAAGTCTGCTACATACCTCCCATAGGATGAAGGAGGATTCATTTTACTGTGCACCTTCATTTTGCATTTTGCGTTAGATGGACCATTCTCTGTCCATCTGGTCAGACGAGATTGTCAACTCTTCAGGAACACTGGTGTTTGTACAGTGCGTACAAAATGGGAGTTCAATCTTGACTCGGGCTTCTAGGCATTATCTCAGTCCCTACAGAAGGGACAACATTACTAAGTGATGACATACCACAGGCACAGGGAATTTAATTGACTTTTCCAACCTCAACTAGGAAATCTAGCAAGAATACACCATGTAGTTTTTAAATACCAGTCCAGCATCTTTGCAGACTTGTCCTACCACTTGCACAGCTCCTCTAGAGGGACACTGGGCTTCGAACTGGTGAGTTTTAGGAAGCACACACTGGGAAGTGCACAATAAGAGGGAGGTGTGGTCCCAGCACTGCTGGGGAGAAGAGCAGCATCTGTTAAGTTCCTTATGTTGCCTCCTCTCTTCAGAGAGCTGCGAAGGTTTGCGCCTCATTGCCCAACACTCCACAACAGCTTCAGATTTTTATATGCAATTTATAATTGATTTTTAAAAATTTATTTCTGAGCCGATTCTGTCAATTCCTCCTCCTCCCTCTCTCAGGGGAACCTGAGCTGTAGGCAATCTCCACAGTTTGTAAGTACTCACCCTGCATGCATGAATATGTAGGTTAGGTACCTCCAAGCCTGAGCACGGAGCTGAGGATGGTAAAGTAATGTGTTCTTCAGGTATAAGGGGTGGGTGACTTGCAGCACAAATCTGTCTAATACCACTCCGTTGTAAAGAAAAAAGGCAACCTAGAAGAGCAGGGAGATTCCTTGGTTAGCAAATGCCTTCTCTCACTGAAAAGCACTTTGTAGCTCAAAATCACGGAGAAGAAAGTCAAATGTACAATAATTTTTCTCCCATTTGACAGCTTCACACAGCATGAGTTCCCTGTTTTGAGGAACCTGCAACACATTGGTATAACTATACATGGCTTTCTGTAACACACCAGCCACTGAGTCAGCGGAACTCAGCACCCTACTGATCACTGCCATATTATATTCTTCTCTGTGCTTATTCCAGTACATCACTCAGCAACTGTGCAAAGATCTCATATGGGCAACAGATGAGCAGGTCAGAATGTTTAATACAGTTTCTCTTCCCTCCTTTTTCTCTCCATTCCCAGAACAGATGTAACCGTATAGGAATTTTCCTTCTAATTCCATTATTTGAATCACCAGTTTCCCTAGAACCGTCCAGATTTGCACTCCTCAAAAAGTTTTGCTATAATTTCCCAAATTGTGTAGTTTCATATACAAATTGTTTCAATGACTAATAACCACGCCTGCACACAGATAGGATCACAGTCTACACTTACACATACAGGTAAGCCAAAATGGCTATCAGCTTTGTGCTTGTCCTTGTCTGGGTCTAAACGAGTCCCACTCTAGCCCTTGATCATGTCCCAGCAAAGCCTTTGGCAGTGTGGTGTGGGTTCCCAGAGAGAGGGAATTAAGGTACTTGCCTCTACAAGAGTGACGGTAATCATGAACCAGGGTGGAGGGCAGCAGGTATAGCTGTCGTAGTACCACTTGCGGTCTATCTCTCGTGGAAGGGTCTCGTATGCAACATGCCGGATCAGCCTCTGCGAAAGGCTCAGCCCCGTTTCCTCCAGCAGTGCCTTGCTGCACAGCCTCCTGTTCCCCTGAAGGATGGCTTGGCGGAAACTGTTCGACCTTTTGTTGCTCATCTGGGTAAAAAGCAAAGGAAGAAACCATGAGGACAAAGCAAGGCCTGGCACAACCATCTGGGGAGATTAGCACCAGTTTGGCAGCACCACATCCAGGCAGGCAGGAGAACCAACACCAGGCTGGAGCTTCAGAAACCACGTTTCAGGATGATCACGGGGTGACCTATATGGGGTGCGAGGAAAACCAGTACCAGCGTCTGCTATTACGATGCCAATAAATGAGGTCAGGGCAGAACACTGGCAAGGCAGAGCAGAGGCTGCTGATGCACCTGGCTGAGCTCTCTGGCCCATTCTCCAGCCTTATATCCACTCTCTTCACCATTGATTATCACGGTCCACATTCCTGTGTCCTCCTTCCCTCAGCTCCCCCTGCTCTATCACGCTTCCCTGCACTTGCCATCTCTTGGGGCAGAAAATTTATTGAATGTAGCAGCAGGTACATTCACAGCATCTAACCCTTGTGTTCTGGTCCTTGTTGGCAGGAGTTAGCTCTGGGCAAAGAAAATTATCCCTTTGTGCAAAACAAAACTGCGCAAGCAACAAAACTACAAACTAAACTAGTGTACAGGCTGTCTTAGTTGCTGTAAACTTCCAAGACGAAAGGATTTCTTCTTCTAAAACAGATATCCTCAGAGGGGGAGGTTTTGAGATGGTGCAGGCTTTGGAGGATACAGCTAATTTTTATATGCATTATCATCTTACATGCACAGAATTAGCTATCTATCTTTTTGAGCACACACTCTCCCAATTTGGATGCATAATTAAAGCAATTGTGTTTGCAAATTAGGCAGATGGAATTTTATGCCTAGTCTGCTTGGTGGTGGGGGGAAACAGGTCTGAAAGAGCTTGCTCCAAGATTTGGATAATTGCTAATTAGCCCTGATGTCAAACAAATCTGCTGCATTAGAGTCACTATCTGTACTGGCTGAATCTTTGGCAGGAAGGCTTAAAAGGCTAACTATGCATAAAAGACCACTGTAGGGGGACCTTTTACAGTAAAAGGCAGCAAAGTGAATATGACAGCCTGGTCCTTCTTCTGAGAGAACTGCTAACTGATCTCAGAAACCACCAGCATCTTCAGTCTCCCAGAACCAAATAAGAGATGACGTTCAACAGCGCTGGCTTCCAGTTGTCTTGGATCATGCTGGTTTTGGCTAATATCCCAAAGAAAGCAAAGCCCAGAGCTTGTGCTCTCAGTGCCCAGGCTGCCGGGTAATTGTTCCAAGCTGGACCAAGCTGCTTAAAACACAGTAATCATTGCAGGGAGCCACCTCCTGTTAATCACTGGAGGAAAGCAAAGGGGCCATCTGAGGTGATGGCACTGCGACCCATTCTCCCAGCAGCTGCCCATCCCTCCTTAGCCTTCCATTTGCAGCCTGTCCCTCCAATGCAGAAATTCATCAACGCGAGCAACATTGACAGGCAACTGATCTATTTCAAGTTCTTTAAAACTGGGGAAAAAATTTGTTGTTGTTGTTCATTTTGAATTGTTTTAGTAAGAAAAAAGTTTACCATAAAAACTCTTTCTCCTTTCTTGATGTTTCTCCTTTGCGCTCTCTTTCTTTCGCTCATTCATACATAAAACACTTGTAAAAGAACACTTCTGGCAAAAGAAGCAGAAAAGGCAAAGAAGAAAAAAAAAGTCTGTCCACAAAAATCTTTCTTCTGGTCTTCTCAAGTCTATCATCCAAAAGCTTTTATCTAAAACTAGGGAAGATGAGGGGAAAAAAAATTGTTGGTGATCTTTTGTTGCATTAAGAAAGCCCACTCATATTGAAAGACAGTATTTTCATAGAGAAACATCCACCATGTGTAAGGCTTTCCTTAGCATTTGTGAGACGCTTTTTGGTAGGTGACAGACGTACCTCTGTTTCAAAAGGTACCTTTAGCCACTTAATGACCTCACTGTGTCCACAGAAGAAAGCTTCGCTCGGGGTTAGTTCAGAGCAGCCTATCAGGGATGTACTCTGCATGCTCCCTCGCAGAGTTCATCCTGTTCTCTCTGGCTTTGCTCCTCTTGTGGATGAGAATAAATTCAGACTGAAACTATAAATTTGCCTGCTACAGATGAAGATACTGGACAGTTGTCTGAAGCTGCTGATATGCTTATTCCAACTACAGTGGTATGTGTGATTTTCCTGCCTACTGCAAAATGGTCAGCGCCTTTCCCTGCTGCAGCACTTCTGTGGAAAATATGTTTCCAGAGTCAACCAAAGAAAATCATCATTACACTTCAGCATCAAGAAGTGCTGACCACCCTCAGCAGATGATGACCTCATCACTGCAGAGACTGGTGAAAGAGAAGGGCAGGAAACTCCAAAGGCTGCCGACGTTCGTGTCTGTGCTAGGCTCGTAACAGAAATTTCCTTGCATCTCTTCAGCAGAGGATCCTAACACAGGCACCGCTGAACCCATCCGTTATTGCTGAACATGGCAAAAAGGGACTTGCTTAGTTCAATCGCCTGAATTCAGCACAGCCCCATCAGTCCAGTGTCCTGCTCTGCATTACTGCTAATGCTGCCCAAAGAGCTCAAATAACAGCAAGGGCAGTGCAAATTCATCAGCATGATGTTTCTGAAGGTGTCCCTCAACATACTAAAAACGAAACAGAAGGGAAGGGTCGTCTTAGTTTTGATAAAGCGAGATATTGCACTATCACCGTGGAAGTCACACCTCAGATGAACAAAGCCTCTGGCTCTTCTGGGGAGGTGGGAAGCTGGACCTCACAACGCTAAGTGACTTGCCCAAGGCCATATGCTAAAGTTAGAAGAATCAAGGCTGCAGGACTTCTCTGATCACTAGGCTGCACTGCTTTCAAGCCCTTTTGTTCAGCAGAAAGCTCTACCTTCCTCCTCCAAGAGAGGAAAATAAACCACAGGACCTTCCACACCCCGTATAGAAACTAAAATGGAAGCTCATGACAATGTGATTTCCTCCAAGGAATGATGAAAGACAGTTGTAGCTTTGTTCTCTCAGTTACCTGTTCTCACACCCCATTATTTTTACAAGGTGTTCCATATTGGTTGTTTCTGGCCACATCTGGATGATAAAATGCCAAGAATTATTTAAACTGGTAATGATAGGAAAGCAGTGAATGTTGATATTACAAGAGCAAGGGAAGCCCTTGGGCAAAATGCTGATAGCTCTCTGGGGAGCACGTGTGACTGCTGCAGAAAGACCTTGTATGCCTCAACACACACAAAAAGGTTCTTTCTATGTGCTATGAGGCACTGCCCATTGGTAGCCTCTCTGAACAACAGGTATGGAGGTATCACATCAACTGCACTTGTTGCAGCATGCACATAGCAAAGCATAGCAAGCACAGCCTCTCCCTCCTAGTTGATATTTGGTAGACCTCCCCAGATACCATGAGATAGGCACAGAAAAACATATAAATGGATTAAGAGTTTCAAGGGTTTGTCAATACAAACGAAAGGAAATGCCTGAGAAATCATTTATGGCTAACTCAGATATGAGGTCATGGGATCAAAGTGTTCAGAGATAGAAAATACCTTTGAAGTCAACTACTTAAGTGGCTGGAATCCTGTCCCAGGATAGAGGGTCTACTGGGTGTTAAAATTCATCAGCTTTTAGCAAAGAGGCAACAAGAAAACTGCCTGCAAATTAAATGGAGCAGGTCGCGAACTGTGGCAGTCTTGCAGAACATATGGAGATACCCAGCACCAAGTGTATTCTTCACAGATTGCGACACACCAGCAGACTGCTTGGAAGGAACGTGACTGGCAAGGAGCAAGATACTCCCTGCACCAACGACAGTAGGTGCTGTGTCAGTGGGCGCCGGATTTCAATTTACCCAGAAAATTGAAAGCCTTTGGTACCCGTAATTACAACTCTAGCTCTTCAGAGCTCTTAGCACTGACTAAACCTCCTGTCACCTCAGGCAGGGACAAAAATATTTGTCAGGCCTCCTTTAGAACAGAGGATATAGAAAGAAGGTCCAGGTTCCCTCTAAATGCTGTAGCCTTGGCATGGTTTTACACCCAGATGAGGCAGGGACACACAGTGTCAGGAGCATACCACACGTGCTGAAAAGCCCCCACAATCCACTAAGATGTGGATGACTGGACGTACTGAGCACCTGTTAAAATTAGGCCTCTCAGTAAGATGACATCCTGCTGGTCCCCTACCTGCAATCATTGCCCATCACACTAATGAGGAAATGATCTCCAAAGAGGCAGCACAGCTGACTGCCAGGGCTCAAGCAAACACAACAGTCCTGGGCCTACTCACATAACCCCCCAGGCCTTTGGATCGCGCTGTTAATCTCAAGCTAGGAGGTCATGGGCACGAGGAGAGACAGAGGATTAAGTCACTACTGTTGTTCTCACCAACCCTTGATGAGAAGCCTATTTTGTTCCTCAGACTGACTTTGGAAGACTCAAATCTTCCCAAACAGAGAGTCTCCCATATGGTCACAATTTGCTGACTTAATTTCGGAATTATATAATATTGGTATTTATGAGCCAAGTATTTAATCATCAGCTGAAAGAACACTGGGCCCATTGTTGGCCTGCACATTACTACGGCTCCAGAAGCTCAGGGCAGCCCACCCCACTTCTCTTCATGCAATTGATCTGGGACTTCTTTAATGAGCATGATATTAAAGCTGCAGGCGGATGGGTACAGCAAACAGTATGTGGGGAATGAAGGTAGCGGTGGGGAACACCACATTCCCTTAGTCCTTCATGCCTGCAAAAAGTTATTATGCAGAGAGAAAGAAATTTCCTTTGCAAAACAGCCAAGCTGACATGACTGGTAACCATGCCCTGCCACCTCTGCCCTTTGGTATTACCATACCAGACAAAACAAGGCTTAGTGCTACAGCTCTGCTCAAAGGACAGCCAGAAAGGAAAATTTTTTCCTACTTAGATTTGAACCTGACTTCAACACTGAAAATGTCAAAATTTAGGATAAGAGTCCTTACCATCTAGTGTGGGACAGTGCTAAACTTTGGTAAAGTACAAAGCCCTGCTTTTCTTCAGGACACATGCCAATCTAAAACTAGTCTCAGATAATCTGCAACTTGCAATGGAAACTGTCCATTCCCACTGGTAGACCAGTTCCCCTGGGTTTCTTGCCTATCTATACTGTTGTTGCTGCCCCAGATAATCAATAGCCAAGTCATGTAGCATTTCCCCATCTCCAGTTTCATGGCTTGAGTGGGGCCCAGTACCCTTTTTATGGTGTTTATTCAGCCTCACTCAGGAGGTTTTGAAAAACATGGATTTCTGCCCATTATGTATTGGTATCTTTGAGGCTGGTCTGCGGCTATTTTTAAACATGCACAACACTGTGACAGGCAATGCATTCAGCTCTCCAGCTCTGATCCTCCAAGACACAGAACACTAAATCAGAAGTTAGCACAAGCTTTTTAAAAGCCTCTGTCAGCTCCAGTTTTATAACCCACTTTACTTACAAATGCAGCCTTTCCAATCAATTTTGCTTTCAAGATTCACATTTATTTCCTTCCCTCACTCCGCACTTCTACAAAATGCTAATGTGGGTAAAGACTGCTTCTCCCAAAATGCATAGCTCAGCATCAAGTTCATCTGTCGCAGATGTTCACATCCTCTGAGCCAACCTGGTAGCACTTTCCCAAACAGTATCAAATGGAAAAAAAAAGCAAATACCAACATCCTGATTTGCTCTGATCAAGCAGCGGTTTACTCCGGGGATTCAAGAAAAGTTAGAGGCAGGAGAGACCAAATAAATTATCCTGGTCATTGCAGGGATATTCCCTGCTCAAGGTTTTGTCTGGACTCCTATTAAATGTGCCAGGCTTAGACCTTCCAGCACTTCCATTAGAAAAGGTAAACCACATTCAGATTTCAAGGTTAATTGCAAGAACACTGCTTGCAGGACAAGACTAACATTGTGGTTCAAATAACACTGTGTCAGAACACAGCAAGTTTGAAACTTCAAACCACCCAACACCTGTTCCATTTTTCACTGGTGCTGGGAAGGATTCCACAACTGAAATGAATCCAAACTAAATTTTCTGAAGCAAAATTTTTTTAAAATATCTTTGTAACATTTCCCACTCACAATTAAAACAACCATTTAAGTTGACATCGTGCTTCAAGTTTCAACTGTACATGATTGGATACAGCTGAGGAATCACAGTTAAGGATGGAAATTTCTATGCTAAGCTCCACTTTAATTGGTCTAATGATTATTTGCCAGACTAGTTCACTTGCAGGAAAGTTCTCTCTTCTGCTGCTCCGTGTAGCCAGTATCTAATGGACTCAGATCAATGTACAAGCTGAACACACTCCAAAAGAAGCTCTTGCATCCCAGTTATTAAGTTTCAGGATACTCACCTGGCCCTCTGATGGCTTTTTTCCCCCCTCAGGAAATGCACATGGCTCTTGGAACATCAAAAATCACCAGTTTTCTCCAAAATGGGAAGGAAAACAACATGAAGGCAGTGTGAGGCACATTTGTCAGAAGGGGTATCCAGCTCCTGGAAATGCTCCCTGGAGTAAGAACTTTGCACCTCAGTAAGGGCTTTAATACATTGAGAAGTAAGAGATGGATAAGGACAGAATCACATGACCGCTCTCATCTATCTCTTGAGAAAACCTCCTCCTTACTCATTATAGCATAATATTAGATCAAATACTGAAGTAAGAGATTTTTCAAACCTTTTTTAATTAAACATTTATTATTATACCTCTGAATAAAGGCCAGGAAGACATCTCAGGAATCCTATACTTTCAGCCAAGACAGTGAATCAAGAACAGAGGGAGCACTTAAAGGGTTGTCTCATTGGAAGCTGAAGGACATTCCAGAGGACTCCAGATGGGAGTCCTCTTGATGTTTGGCAGAGGATCTGCCCTGCTTCAACAGCACAGCTAGTTGGAAGCACAGAGAGGAAGAAATAGAGCTATAAAACCTGCAGCTTTGCTTGCAACAAACCTTTCCAGATTAGCAGCAGTGAGAACAAAATGACAAACACCGGACAAGACCACTAGAACTGAGGTCCCGGGTCATTCTGCAATAGCCTTTTAAGCTTAAAACACTCACTAGGAAGTGAACAAGGCTTTAGCAGAAAGCGGAGATATTAATTTGGGCAAACTTTTGTCTTGCCTGGGGATTCCCCTGAGAATTGGAGATTTAAGCTTTATTGCTTATCTTCCCAGTGACTCAGGTAATAAAGAATTATATACAGTTCCTGCAACACCTTGTTCACCTAAGCCTGCTATGCAGGCTGTCAGCTGGTTCAGTAAAGGACATCCAAAGACACTGGAAGTGGAATTTATAGCTACTTTATGACTGTGCTACAAAGTACTTCTAAGTACCATTAAAAAAACCCCAAGCAAACCATGGTTTAAAGGACCTCTCTCACCTCCACGTTATCTGACAGAGAGAATACAGTACATAACTTCTTAAAAGCTCACCTCCACAAAGATAATAAAGCCCTCCTGGTGCTGTCCCATAGAAACTCACAAAGCCAAAATATAAAATTCAATGTTTTCTCCTTTAAAAAAAGTTCTCTCTTTTCCTAGCTACAGCTCTTCTTGCACTGTTTCCCCTCATTTCAGTTCAAGCCAGGTTGGAGGAAGTATCCCAAGTAAAAGTGTTACCATTGTAAGCACTGAAACAGCAAAGGCAAGAGTTACTCACCTTTCAAAGCAGAAAGGACGGCCATGAAAAATCTACGGGCACACACAGTGTCCCCACAAGGGACAGAACCAAGCCTTGCTTTTATCACGGAAGTGGCTAATAAGAACAAATGGCTTCCAGCCATGCATTATTGAAAAATGTCTTAAGAAAAATATAAGCAGCTACTTTTGAAGCCTTGAAAAGCAATGAAAAGCACGCTGGAGTTAGAGCAAGAGGGAATAGGGAGCTAAGGGACCAGCAGGAAGGGTTCAGCACCTTGCAGAACTGGTCCTTCTGACACGGCTGGCTATTGCCTACTAAATCCTATGCCTAGCTGGAGATATGTCCCACCTATGCTCTGTTAAGATAAAACAACACGTTGAGAGTTTGGAGAAAAGTCCTTTCACAAACCCAAACAATGTGAACTTTTCATTTGGTGACTACTGATAGGCAGGGTGTGCTGCTACCTCTGAGATCTGTGCAAAAGAAAAACTCATAAGTCAGAGAAGGTGCTTTAATGCCCCCTTTTAGTGGCATACGTGGCCAGCAGAAGGCCTGCAGAACAATTGCAAAACACACATGACCCTGGGGGAAAAAAAAAAAAAAAGAAGGAAAAAACCTCTCATAGATGGAAGAGCTTTGCAGCCTCTAAGACAACATGTATTTTAATGGCTAGCAGCCTACATGCTGTGCCTTTCACAAAGCAAAGGGAAAAGCACTGTGGAGTCCAGAGAGAAAACTGCCATCCCCCTGTGGAACAGGACTGCTAATTCCTAGTTTCATAGGTCAGTTTAAAATCTCATTAAACTCCACTGGCTCTTTAAAGAAAAAGAGCAAAACAACCTCACTCCCCACTTCCTACTACAGTTGATAAGGTTGAAACAGCCTCAAGAGAACCCCGTTTAATGACACCGTCAATGGCATTTTAGAGGTTTTATCCTTACCACGTTTCAAATAAGTTGTCTAGAAGGGAAAGTTCCCAACACAACTTCATTAAATCAAAGCACGCTAATTCCACACCCATAGGGCTTCAATTCAGGGCTGTGCAAAGGCATTAGCTTGTTCTAAGCACATGCTTAAGTTTAATTGTCCTTAAATTGAGTGCATCTTTAAGTATCTTTCTATACTGCATTACAGACTCTTACAAGTCTATGAAAGCATTAAAACTAGAGTGGGAATTCATTATTTTGCTATATTTTTTCTTTAAGCCACAAAGATAAGCCACAAAATAAGTTTCTATAGACCGATGAAGCTGTAAAGTGCAAGTCAAAGCCTCCATTGAACCAGCTTGTTTCCCACTTAAAACATTCCAGGACCCACTTTGGACTCGTTGTTTTTGTTTGTGGATTGTAACACAATTCCAAAGTATTTTATCCCTTCAGCCAGTCCTGCTTTCTCTTCAAATGCCTACACAGATCACCCCGTCAAAGACAGAAAAGCTAGCATCTAAATCTTAACCTTTGTATTTCTACAGCATTCACTAGCATAGACAGACCATAAGACTCTGGGTAGTCACTTCATCTCCTTCACCTCCCATATTTTATCTTATTTTTATGATTCCAGCAATATTTTGACATAAGAACTGCCCCTTTGAACATCCAGCTTGACAGCCTATAGCACAAGACAGCCTTCCACCAACAGCTAATCATGTTCCGGCCTCTTCCATGAAGTAAGAAACTTCTGCAAAGATATCTTCCTCTCACCTTCTCTGATGGCCAATAGACCTGCGTATCTGTCACTCGTGAGGAGGAAGAGCAGAGGCTGCAGATTTCTTAGCCTGCAGATTTCTTAGCCGTGTGTTGTTCATTTATTTCTTTACTTGAAGAGGCAGTATTTGCAGTCTGGCAGCACACTGAGCAAGCCAGAGAGGAAATCACAAAAACTAAAAGAAATCTTTCTCTGGAGGGTAAAGCATGCTGGCGCCA
The DNA here is from genome assembly GCF_000699105.1 of Pygoscelis adeliae. Classification (NCBI taxonomy): domain Eukaryota; kingdom Metazoa; phylum Chordata; class Aves; order Sphenisciformes; family Spheniscidae; genus Pygoscelis; species Pygoscelis adeliae. Next base: position 2,306,703 of record NW_008824772.1, read on the forward strand.
GCAAAGTTTGGATTAGGGTGACCTGATTATTGTTACACAGTGCTTAAAAAAAAAGTGTGTTGTTCACTGAAAGTAAGGTAGAATTTAGCCTGTCCCTAGAAGCCAAGCAAGGCCAGGGAAAGCAAGGTGGGTGTTAATTCTTGATCTGGAAAACAAAGGATGTGCGTTTAATTAGTTAATATATTTTGCTCACTACTGAGATGCTACATCAGCTTCAAGTTACTACAAAGCTACAGCTAAACATTTCTGTTGGAAGCAGCAGTGTTTTGTTTTTCCCAAGTCACATGAGCTCTGTCTCAGAGCTTACCGGTTCCTCCCAAACATGCTGAAATACCGTTGCCTTCAGGGAACAGCATTTGTCCTCAGCTCTTCTAGACCCAACACAGCTCCTCAAGCAAAATGCTCGTCAGAGAGCTGGTTCCGCAGCACCTGGCTCTTCTTCCACTGGAGAACTGCCATTGACTTTGCCAAAATTGTGAACCCCAAAAGAGATGCAACTCTTACCTCCTTCCACCTGCTGCAGAAACAAACCCATGAAGCATAGACAGGCTTCCACAAGTTTCAGAGTGAGTCTGTTGCAGAGCCAGGAACAAAACTTAGGTCCACCTGACTTCCAGTCCTGCCCTTTGAATGTGAAATCCGTAGCAGGGATGGAGAGACCTTCAGTGTGCGCTAGGGACACCTCCCAGGGTAGTGACCATGTTGGAGTGGGGGACAGCCACACTCCCTTCTCAAGTCCTCCTGTCCCATGCTGGCAGGTCCAATCTGGACCACACTGAACGCACTGAGGTCAGCTTTTACAACACATTTGTTTCAGCAGTAATCTGTAGAGTTGCACTGGCAAAGAAATCTCTTGGGCTGCAGAATGGACTTTGCTTTAATCTCGGTATAAACTGTGATTTACTTTTCTAGCAAAAGCTGCTTTATTAAACACAAGGTTCTGTAAAACTTTTCCTTGTCCAGAGCAAGGCTAGGAGTTACCTACCTGATTTTCACAACAAGAGAATATAAGCTACCACCACAGCCTGAGTATGGCTCCATACTGCCCCTCCGTCAAGCAAAGTAAAGTCTCAGAAGCTCCACTGCACCCCCTTGCTTCTGCTCACATGTCTAAAGAGGAACACATCGAGAGGGTGAGGAGGTGGTAAAGCCACGATCCAGCCTGTCCAAAGCAACAATTCACATTCCCAGGCAGAGAAGACAAGGAAGGTTTAGCCAGAGAATAAGAGACTGAGTCTCTCCAGGGCCTCACTGCTCTGCTCTTTAGCTCTGTTACAGTTCACAGGATATTATGCGAAGTAGTCCAGCACTGCCAGCAGCCACTGCTGTTCAGCCAGGATCCCAGCAAATAACATCTCAACTATAATTACTTCCTGGCTTGTCTCCTCTCTAAAAGTAGCAAAGTTAGTTAAACAGCTTTGTTCATTATCTCCTCCTGTGGCCTATGCTGTCCATAGCCAGAATTTTCCCTGTGCATTTTTAGCATCCCTCTTCACAATGCAGAAAAGCAACCAGACAACAGAAATGCATAAGACACCTCCACTTGTACAGGAAACATTTTTGTTATTCTGCACTGTCTCAGACACAGGGTAAGAAATCCCATCTGAAACTGCTTTCTCCCATTCTTGCAAGCCCTAGTGTAGAAACAGAAATGGATATGATGGCAGCATTGTGTTTTATAACCATGTGAGATAAATCTCATATGTACAGAGGAGAAATAATTCCCAATGAGTTGCCTATCTGATTTTTTTCAGCCTCTTCTGTTTGCAGATCACACCAGGAGTCTTCAGCTTCCCTGAATTTATTCATTACTCGAATTATTTACTGAGTGATTTCTAGCATCTATTCTCATCCTGTAAAATTTTCAATTTCAGAAATTTAAGCTGCTTTGCTGAGTTGAAAACAGGCATATGTTTTGTGGGGGTATATCTGGGTCTCCTTATTAAGGTGAGGAGTCCTAGAATTACATTTTTGGTGCATCTAGAAGTTCACAACACACTTTGGACACCAGGGGATAACACAGCTTTGCTCAATAGCAGTCCTTTAGTTGGGTATCACAGTGTCTGAAAGAGCAGGCAGAGTTCTAGGTGCTCATGATGATGTTGGAGCATATGGGTGCCAGCATTTTTTACTGCCCTCTGTGGGACATGCAGCACCCTGGAGGAAACAGTGTTAACACTATTGCTCTGTGAGGTTTATGGCCTGTAGTGCCTTCTGGAAATAAAAATTTCATAGAGTTACAGCTGTTTCTGTGGTCACTAAGAGCAGCTCTCGGCATCAGACTCTCTAGTAAGTAGGCCAAGCACCCTGCAGAATAAGTAGCATCACGTTCTGTCACACTTCCAGGGAACCCAGCAAAGACCAAGGGTTCTACACGGCTGAAAAAAGGGGAAAAAAATCCCTGCTCAATTTTTATCAACATTAGCAAAGCTGACAGAAAAAACAGAGAGGATATCATATCCCAGGAACTGACCATTGAAGATAGAGTTCTTTTGATGCCCAGTGCTTAAACCCTACTTTCTGCTGGGTTCTGTGAGACTGCATGTTTGTACTAGTTTTGGCTGGGATAGAGTTAATTTTTTTCATAGTAGCTTGAGCAGGCAGCTCATCAGCTCCTTCCATCCCCATGCTTGGAAAGAAACCAAAAGAGCTGCTTGTGAGACACACACACACAGAGGAGTCTCCTTCCTTCCACACCTCTGCTTTGACAACTGCACTGTAATGCATATCTTTGATACCCCGCCCCACTCCTCCCCTCAAGGCCTCTCCAGTGGCCAGAGCTTTATTAATGCAATTTTACCTCTTGCTCCAAGTTTCAGTACCTTGGACACATTTGGGACGCCATGAGATTCTCTGATCATGTCAGAGTACTTGTTCATGAATATTGATGGAGAAAAGGAAAACCACACACAGAGTCATGCTTATAAAACCTCTGTGGATCTAATAAAAGGTCAGCCTTTCCCTTCCCCACATTCAGCACCATCATTTTTGGGAGCAGATCAATTCTTGCTAAGCTACTGAAACAGACAAATTAACCTGAGCAAAAAGCAGAGACAGGTGATCATCAAGCACAAGCATGCACTTACACACCATCACACATAGTTTCCTGGATCGACAGCTATAAAGTGAAGGAAATCACTAATTTCACACTGACTCTGTGTCAACTGTGCTGTTTCTTTCCATCAGGAAGTTCAAAAGGAAGGTTTTGGGGCAGGAAACCAGGGAAAAGAGAAGCAGCCCTAAAAAGTTTCGATGTTGGAAATCAATAGCAACTAGAGGAGAAGTAAGAAGAGAGATGTCATTTGCAAGTAGTTTAATGTTCTGGCATTTGCACTGCCTATTGATTAGAAAGTGCAAAAAATGCAGATGAGGACAGAGGGACTGATGACAGAAAAATCAATGGCTTCTTTACAGGAGTCATTCAATAGTAGTGAAGGAAATTTGCCATTTTGCAGAAATCACGTCAGGTGGGTGTGAGCTGGCATGATCTCCTACTGCCCAAAGGAGGAGGATGTTCAAGCCTTTCACCTCCCACCTGCCTCTCATTAGCTTGTGCTGCTTCTGAGCTCAGTGGAGTGAGGAGGGAGGAAAAAGCCCAGTTCTATTCCTGAGCCCGTTGCCAACGAGTTGGCTGACCCTAGGCCATCATTTCTGTAAAAAAAATTAGATTATACCTCTTCCTGCTACCTAAGTGTTGTGCAGCTCAATTAGCGAACGCTTGCATGGTACTTTAAATACACTAAACTGTAGAACAAGCAGCTGTTACTATAAACACATTGCTGATCACAGAGTACCACCGACCACACTGTTTATTAAGCTGGAGCTGAGGAAAACCTCACACTCACTGTGATCTGTTTAATAGTTGCTACATTTATTTTACTGTGTACCTAAATACATGCAAGGGGCTAACAAGACAGCTTGATTAGATACAGCAGATCTATGTCATTGCATCACAGTAATTTCACCTTCACACTGACCACGGCCTGACTGAGGTTGTGACCTGGATCCTTGACAGCTGTGCCCTGTTATCGTATTTTTCTGATTAACATGAAGACAGGACATATGGAAGACACTTTCTTTCTAAACCAAGAACACATGCATGAGTGACCATGACCAACGGAGGGATCAAATCCCCATGTTGACTGCAGGAACACACAGAGATGCAAATTATTATACTCTGCATCAAGAACACATCCAGCTTTCCAGCGAAACCCAAGAGATGTCACTCACTTTCATTGCTCATGGACTTTGTCACCCATGTTTCTCTTACTGCTGCACTAAATCTTCTGGGACTCAGGTGAGGAATGACAGAGCAAGAACAGGGCAAAGCCCCTGGAATGGCCACTGTTCAAGATACCTATCTTGCAAACAACATTTCTAGGCCAAACCGGGCATCTAACAACACATGTCTACATCTGTGTTGACTGGCCAAACTGCCTTGACAAGAAACAGAGAGACCTCTTCACTAATTGACTCATTAATAGAGATAGAGAGCCATCCAGATCATGACTCATGCAGTCTGAGACAACTCACCTGGGATAAAGTGAATATGACCTAGAAACACTTTATCCCTGTTGCTGTTGATGCCTCCAGCAGTGCAATCTGACTCAACCCAGCAAGTCAGCACAACGTTATCTATATATTTTTGTCTAGAAGTGGTGAAATCTCTAGATAAAACAGGAGACATCCAGACTGACAGACCTCTGCTTGCAAAAAAAATGGTTCCTTATGACAGCTACCAACTGATATTGAGATCAAAAGCCTCTAAACTAGCAGCAACCATTTCTTCATGCTCCTCTTACAACAGCTCCCACAGTTTCTTCCCATGCAAACTTGTTTCTCTGGAAAAATCAGCAGCAACTTGACTCTTGGCTTGAGAGTTCAGTCACCACTGAATGCTTCAGCAAGCCCATGCAGAATGTGATGCAGGGACACAGCAAACACTGGTGTTCATAGAGGGACGGAGGGAGAGAGACTGTCCCTCCACAGCCAGTGTTTTAAGCAGAGCCAAGGACTGACAGGCCCTGCCAGCCGGAACACTCACCAGGTTGACGAAGTCCTGGTAGCAGATCCTCCCCTCAGAGTTGCTGTCTGCCAGGGCCAGCAGGACCTCCAGCTTGTGGGGGTCCAGCTCCGAGCCGTGTCTCTGGAGAAGGGAGCGAAACTTCTCAGTGCTGATGTAGCCAGTGTTGTCAGGATCAAACTGGGATAGGAGGGGAAAGTGCCAGAATTAACCGTTCCACGTTACACACAACTCTACCCTCCCACGCATTCATCACCCACTGCAGACCCACAGTGACCCCAGGGGCTGCTCTAGGCTTTGGTGATGCATTGCCCTGCAATCACCCCATCTCCAGCTTCCTTTCACTGCCCAGGGACTGCAAAGCACCCTGCTGCTGAGAGGGTGAACCCAGGCATCATCCACACCATCACCCCATCTCCACCCAAGCTTCAGCTAAGTCAGCTCCCTTCACCTTCCTTCCCTCTGCATCATCATTTCTCTTGGTTATTTTTTATATGCCTCTCTATCTGGACTATCAAGCAAACCAGAGATGCAGACTGTGAGATAAAACATACTGAAAACAGTTTTACTCCTATATTTCCTAACACAATTGCAATACAGGAACATGCCATCCCTCCTCAAGCCCTTTCTGTGCTCAGTGTTTCTGACAGTCACCTTTCCAGATCACCTCTACAGATGCCTTCAAAATGGTAAGTGCTTTCACTGCTAAGGAGCTCTCTATTTTAAGATGGATTGGAAAGAAAGTCTTTGGACAGGGAGCAAAGCAGATGAACATTATGTCAAACTAAAAGTGACAAGGCAGCCACATGCCATTTTCAGAATGTAAACCAGAGTCATTAGAAGGAAAGTCCCAGGTGGGATTTGGAGTGAATCCCACTCTGACCAAAAACATCACTGTTTTCCCTCAGACTAAGTGGTTAATCTCCTAAAAATGCCACTGACCGAAAAGAGACAGCTTTGCACGGCTGTTCAAACTTACTACTGCTTCCAGCGGCCTCTAACCTACACTGAGCTCCCCAGGGCACTCTGCAAGGGGCTGCCAGCTCACAGGCAGGCACAGCCCCAGCCCTGACAAAGCCAGCACTGGCACAATGCCAAATGCATTTCTTTTGTGCTTTGAAAACTAGTGGATGCAAGCTGCCAGACCAGCCCGCACTAGCTGGGTGCAGTCTGATCTCCACCAGCTCTCTGTTGCTGGGAGATTTGCCTTTGATTTCCCAAACTTGGCTGTGAGGACCCTGGTACCCACTGGCCTCCTTTTGTAGATAATGATATCAAGCTTGTTGACTGGATTGAATGGCTGTCAGGGGGCAGCGTGGTCAGGAAGGAGTCTTTTCATGGAAACATTTGGGACATAAAAGGCCTTGGCAAAGCCAAAAAGGTCCTGACAATCCTCGCTCTTTCCTAACAGAGAACAAAAACTGAACAGGCGCCGGGCCTCCAATCTGATGCGGCAGAGTAAAGGCTGCCTTGGCAAGGGAGGAGGTGAGAAGGGGCATGTGGCAGAGGATGCAGCCTGCCAGCGGTAGGGCTGGCACTGTTCTGCAGTGAGCAGAGCAGCCATGAAACAGACCGGTCTCAGGCATGGGCAGCTTGTTTAGAGGACACAGTGCCCACGTGTGAGGATCTGGCTCCGTCTCCTTCTGACCTGAGCACCTTTGGCCTGCTGCTCCTGGCGACTCTGCTATCACTGGCTGCTTTGTTGAGGAGGAGCTGTCTAACCTGAGATCACAGCCCTTTGTTGGAGCAGGGTTGGTCCGCTATTTCATCAAAGCAGCAGCCCCTCTGTGAGGAAGCTGCTGGGGCAAATGATTACACAAAACAAGACAAACCAAGCGACCTGTGGACAGTCAGAGCTAGGCACTCTCCCCTGCCCTCTGCCAAGGGTTGTTCTGTCCTTGCGAGGTTGCCTGGATGTACCTTCCTGACAGCTGGCACCCAGAGCCAAAGGTGGATTTCACCAGCCGTTTATTGTTAAACAACGGCTCAATATTAATCCCTGGAGAAGTTTAGCTCCCCCACTCCAGTCAGCCCACTCCGTTGCTTTGAGTTAACAGATCAAATTCTAAAACCAACCCCAAAATCAGGGCTTCTCCACTCAGGCTCAGCTCTGATGCTTTTTGGCTCTTGCTGGGACTCCCAAGCCAGCTTAAGTGTGCAGTGCCCAATCCCAGAGGCACAGATACCCAGGAAATAAAGTATTACTAGCATAATACCTGAGATGACCTTTCTCAAGGGGAATTTGCAGAAGCTGGGATATGAGTCATTCAGTGAATGGATCTAACACCTTGCAGTCCCACAGATACTGCTGTGTTCACCCTTGTTTCCTGAAGACATTTGACCTAACCAACATCTTACTTAACTGCACCACTTTAACTATATCTTGACATTTAAGATGTCAGAACCTATCTTTGTCTAGGACAAAACCATTTGCTCCTTGAAGGCTTAAATGCCTCCCTACTTTGAGGGCCAGGATCAGTGACTGAAGCATGGAACTATTCCCCCGTGCTGTGTGCTCCCTGTTTGACTTTGTAGGAAAGACCAACGGTCACAGCAGTGGGGAACGCGGCTATTCCTTCAAAGGGCAGAAGAGATACAGAGCTGAAGCACACAGGCTCCCGAAGCACAAAAGAGCTGCTCAGATCACAAACCACTTTTCCCAGATTGTTCTGCTTCAAAGCACTCCAAAAAGAAACATTTTGTAATCAAGAACAGAAATTACACAACCACTTCAGAGCTTCAAACCAGTCCACAAGGACACACTAATGACTCCAGACTCCCTAGCACTAGAGCAGATACAATCCTGTCACTCAAGATGGTACTGTCCATACCTCTTACTGGCTGCTGGCTTTCCAAATGGACAGACAGCTGAAGCCTGTCTGGTGGCCGTGAATGAGCCTCTGCTCCAAGGATGCTTCTTTCTTACACCAATAGGCAACAGCATTCCTCCTTCAGCTCACCGTCTTGCTGCTTGTCCCACCGAAATCAAAGCAGTGGCAGAAGGTGGCTAGTATTTTCAGTACTGTAAATGTGCTAGGGAACCTGTTCTCCTCTTTCACGTTACTATGTATAATTTTCTTTTTGGCACTAAGTTAATTATACTAATTAGAAATAGGTTTGAATTAAAATGGTGGATCTCAACAGCATGGAAGAGTTAAGAGGTAAACAATGAACAACTGGCATCTGAACCAAAAAGGCCTGCCTCAGAGCAGGACTAGACCACTGTTTCCACAACCTGGAACAGAATGTTTTACCGTAAACCCCAGCTGTAAGGGATTTCTCTTATTTATGTTTAAACAACTTTTTTTCAGCATACAAAAATCTCATCTGTCACCACAGCACTCAAAATCCATCCAAACACTTCAAACTGCCTCAAAGCCTGTTTCTGATATCACAGCTAGCCACAAAAATCAAGGGGTTGAGCTGGTCCTGCAGAACATGTGTCCCCACACATGGCAAAAACAATGTGCGCACACTCCAAACACTCGGGTCCATCAATTATAAAAGAGGCAACTGACCTTTGCTAGACGCATCATGTATTTATCCATGATGATCTTGTTAAGGGCCAGTTGTCCCACAAGCCCAGCCGAGCACCTTTGTCTCACCGAGAGGACAGATGATGACTGGCAGCCAGCAGCATGGCTGTGCTGAGTGCCAGGTCCAGCCCCACAGGGAGTGCTCTCCCGGCAAAGCCTCCCAGCAGCTAAGTCAGCACAGTGGCTTCCTTCAGCGTAGTTACTTCTGCCTCTGCCCATCTATTTGGGCAGACAAGAGCAACACAACCGGTGCAGGGATGAGGAAGGCCATTTGCACCCCCTCACCCCCCCAAACAATAGGACACTAACGGCAATTTCATGCAAGGTTTCCTCTGCATTTCAATGACAATCACCCTTAACTCCCTTGATCCTCAACCAGGCTCTTAAGCAAAAATGTAAATATGTTAATGACCGTAGCAGCCATCTGACCCAGGATCTTAATTCCCCAGCCCAAAACAAGCTATTTTTTCCTATTTTTTCCTTATTTTAGAGCAGACACACCATAAACTGAAGGCCCCCCAGCAAAACTACAAGACAAAAATAAGGGCCCCGCAAACTCTGATGGAAATGGGAAATATGGTTGAGAAAAGAAAATGAAATCTCAAATTGTTCCTCCTCTTTAATTAAAGACACATCAGCCACGGCTGAGTGAGCAAGTAGGGTGGAGGCTGGTGCTGCAGACAGACAATGGGTATCTTGGGAAAACACAGACATTTCACATAGCACAGCCAGCTGCTCCTCTCCCCCATGGCAAACAGCCCTCTGGGGCATCAGAGCAGCTGGAAAGTCAACAGCTGAACTGGGCACAACATGAGGATCCTTGGCTGGTTTTAGACTGCAGATTTGTTGCAGGAACAGAGAATTTGCTACCACCCATGGTTTCCCCATTGAGGGGCTTTGTCTTGGCATCACCCAAGCCGTAAGTTGTCTTCGCAATGGGCAAGGCTCCAAGCAACTTCATCTAATTTGGAAGTTGGCTTTGAGGTGGATCAGTCCCTTCAAATCTGAATCATTCTATGGTCCAGTGGTCTCTTCATTTCTGGGAGAGACTGGCCTGGCAGTCAGGCCTCCTGGCACTGACCCCAGCTCTGCTCCAGACTAGGAGGCAGATTCTGGAAATAAATTGCCCTGAGCTTTAGCTTCCTCTCTTATTATATGGAAATGAAAACTCCTGCCTTATTTCCCACCAGAAAGGAGCTACCAAACAGTAGGTCTGCTTCTTGTCCACTTGTAGGCCCTTTTCCACTGGAAAGGGGGAGTCAATCATGTGCAAAATCTGTTCATCTCCAAGGGTTTCAGAAACCACTCTGAGCTTTGCTGGATTTGAACTCAGACCGTTAGATGGCATAGTCTCCGCAATCTAGGGATGCTAACAAGCTTTGGAAACAAGCAGACCATCTCCAGCCTCAAGGGCCATGCTGTAGTTAAATCAAGAGTCTCTAAGTCAATACATGGAATGGACAGACTCCAAGTTGAAGCTGTGAAAAGACATTTAAGACAGGCATTGAAACTCTCCTCAAGATAGTCACACATTTTACCAGAGCCCATTCTCTACCTTTCCACAGTCTCTGGGGTCATGCTGTGAGTTAGAGAGGGGTTTTGTTTCTTTTTTAAAAAAACAAAACAAAACAAAAACAACAAAACAACAATGTGGCAACAGTATATGTAGCATTTGCTGCTTTGATGAAGATTAAAGGAATGACAAGGCAGAAGATGAAAGTCTGCTTTATAATCCAAATGAGAGGGCAAAAAGCAAGGACTGTTTTAACAGGAGTTTCATCACTGCCTGGTGGTGATGATCTTCTGAGCAGCTTAATGATCCTGCTCTCTCTTCCAATAGTGGGAGGGCACGTGAGAGGAGGAACCCTGATCCAGAGTACAGGAAGGCCAGTCAAAGGTAAGTGCATACCCCTTCACCTCAAAATCCAGCTCTCACCATTAAAAGTCACCTGATCTGAGTTGCCTGAACATATGTGGTAAAACATTAGCGCTGGCTCCAGGGACACACACTCTCTTCCCCTGTAAATAATGAATTTACCCAGCACTGCCCAGACAATATAAAGTGATTAAGGGCTGTCCAGCAGTACTTTTAGCGCATGTTAGATTGCTTTGACCTGAGGTGAACCCAAGGGCTGGAAACACCACCCAGCTCTGAAAAGCCAGACTGCATTTAAGCACGGAGGATATACCCTCACTAACTCACCAAGCAGGGTCCCCAGACAGACCCGCTCCCTGGAAAGCTGCAGTGAGAGAGCACAGAGCTACCCAGCTCAGCATTCACCTAGGCGGGGAGGCGTTCGCAGAGCAGATGGCCCGTCACCTGGATACGGGTAGGTGTTTCTCTGCATGCAGCACATGGCAAAGTGGAGATGGAGGGAGATGGTCTAAGATTCCCTTTTCCTTGAAGAGTAGAATAGCCTGAAGGACCAGGTCCATCAGCTAGCTGGCCAATCTGTAGAGGCATTTCTGCTCTAATTTATTTCTCCTACTGTCTTAGGCGCAAAGACAGGAAAGGGACCTACATTACTACCATCTGTTGTTACCTTCTGCAAAAGCACTTCATCTAAACAGACACTGGAAGCACAGATTCAACATGAACAGGAGAATAAGAAGATTCAGGAGTGCACCACTGCTCAGTTGTTAGGCAGACAGGAAAGAGGGCTTTGGGACCAGGTATTCCCAACATTTCTGGAGTGAGCCCAGGTGCCTCTTGTAGTGCCTTGACTTCACTATCTACAAGGCACAAGCAATGTACCTGTGCCGGCGTGATCCAGCACAGTGAGGGCTGTGGAGCGCTTACAGAGCGTGAATGGATGATAGCCACAATGGCAAAGGGCAACCCACAAGGCCAAGCAGCACAGGGAGAATATGAACCTGGCTGCTGGCCAGGAGCTTGCCTTCTGCCAAGGTTTTATGTGTAGAAACATATCAGACTTTCCAAAGCCAATGACAGCTGGACACCACACTGAACTCCTTGACTCCACAGAGGTTCAGACCCCTGGTCCAAGCCACCATACGCCAAGCAAATCCTGCACTCGGAGACCCCAGGAATTTCTGACCCACAGCTTGCTGGGGAAGCCTATCATGCTCAGCCAGGTACCCAAATCCATGTTTCTTCTGTCCTGGTTCCAGCTGGGACAGAGTTAATTTTCGTCCTAGTAGCTGGTACAGTGCTGTGTTTTGGATTTAGTATGAGAATAATGTTGATAACACACTGATGGTTTAGTTGTTGCTGAGCAGTGCTTACACTAGTCATGGACTTTTCAGCTTCCCGTGCTCTGCCAGCGAGGAGGTGCACAAGAAGCTGGGAGGGGGCAGAGCCAGGACAGCTGACCCAAACTGGCCCAAGGGCTATTCCGTACCATGGAACGTCATGCTCAGTATATCAGCTGGGGGGAGTTGGCTGGGGGGTGGTGACCACTGCTCTGGGACTGGTTGGGCATCGGTCGGTGGGTGGTGAGCAATTGCATCGTGCATCACTTTGCTTTGTATATTCTTTTATTATTGTTGTTGTTATTATTACTATTTTATTTTAATTATTAAACTGTCTTTATCTCAACCCACGGGTTTTCTCACTTTTACTCT
>NW_008824772.1:2318915-2326977 GCF_000699105.1 Pygoscelis adeliae
TCCGATTCTCTCCCCCATCCCACTGGGGGGCGGAGAGTGAGCAAGCGGCTTGGTGGTACTCAGTTGCCGGCTGAGGTTAAACCACAACACTGTCTCCACACACATTTTTAATGCAACTCCCTCCCCTATCCTTCCTTTGCCTGGGCGTTTCTTGCTACAAGTCCTTGCTAAGACACTAAAAGAGGATAGAGCTGAGACACACTCACAGGACCTATCGAGCTAGCTTTCAGTCCTCTGCTGTCTCGACAACCCACGACTCTGAGCTATCCCACTGCCTCTTTCCAGATCAACCTCCTGGCAGAACACTCACAGGAATCAGCCTCCAGTCTCAGCTGGGGAATTACACACAGTGTTCAAGCCACCCAGAACTAAATTATTCAAAATACACCACTGTGCTGGCTTTGAAACCAAAGCCGCTCCCCAGAAAGAAGCCAGGGTAAATAGAAGCTCCATTATCAGCAGCACTGATGAGGAAGGAGATGCAGCACTGAAAGTGCAGGAGATAATTACATGATTAACGAGACAGCATGGATGGCAGGAGATGCCCTCCATTATGCCACAAGGCTTAATGCAAAGAGATGTGTTTATAGACTGAGCCTTCTCCAGCTCTGCTTCTTCCTGTTTTATTATTTATGTAAGTGCATTAAGACTAATGGAAAGATGCTGAGGCACTCTAAAAAGTGGTGGTTTTTTTTTTAGGTGGGAATATAATTTTTAATCTTGATCCAGCACTGGGCACCTTGCACATTTCGCTGGATAGATGTCCTCAGCTGCAGCAACAGGCTGGGCAGGTTATGGCCCAGACTGGCAAGTCATGTATCTTACATTACCAGCCCAGCTCTGGTGCTGACCATCCGGACATTTCTGAGACTGTGGACAAGATGAAGCCTACAAGAGATCACCTAGTGACTGCCATGACCAAACCCACCCTAACAGTTAAAACCTTTTCTTAAATCCTTAGGCAAGAGGTTTAACGCTCTTTCCAGCTCTGCTTGTCAGCACTGTCCCAGACATTGTTATGTGTACAAATGCCCAATCTCTTGCTCTCCCTTTTGAATTCCTCTAGTTTTTAGGGCTCCACAATCTCCTGAGGCAATGAGTTCTGCAGTCTAATTAAAACAAAACCCACTTTTCATCTGGATGGTGCAAGGTATTAAATATCAAAAGCTGAAAACAGCAATATCCATACTACCATGACACATGATATTCTCATTTACCACCACATAATTATTGTTTATGTCTTTTTAGTCATGTCATATTAGAGAATCTCAAAATCCTGTATCAATATTAATTACATCTCTCAGTGCTTCTACATCATGAGGGGACATAATGCGTAAGCCACTTCATTCAGAGCTGAAATGCAATATACTCTGGGTGGGATGCTGCATTTATTTGGACTACATAACTCAATAGAAGGTATATGGCATGCACAGTCAACCTCACAGCCTGAAGACAGACAGGCTGTAATCACTATTACTATGAGGAAAATTAAAAAAAACAACAAAAACCAACACACAACAGTCAGAATAGCTGTTCAGCTGGGGCTGTATTTCAGGCCAAGTTCCTGCAGTCAGATCTCTGCTTACCTCCAGGTTAACTAAATGTACACAAGCATTTCTGTAAAATTCACTGCTATTGACAATGTCTTTTGTCACAGCAGTGTCTCTGCTGGTACAGATGAGGAAGACGAGTCTTCTCATTCAAAACAGGGTTTGGGCTTGATATTATCTGGAAAAAGTAGCATAGGTGATACCAGCACAAAAGAGTTAGGAGTAGTTGAAATGTTTCTGTTCTGTATTTGGACAAAAACCCAATTAATTATCTCTATCATATGATGATGATACACTTTCTGTCCCAGTAGTAACTCTGGAGGATGTTACACAGCAGCTGCTAAATTTAGATAGTTTTGAATCAGCAGGTCAAGGTAACTTGCATCCAAAAGATTTTAAAAAGCCAGTATTAATACTGATTTTCTGTAAGTCTGGGAACATTGGAGGAACATCAAGATCGGCTTTTTACCTTTCTTCTAGCTTTGAATCAGCAATGCAGCCCTTCCAACCATGGCTCCAAAGCTCCTGTCCAAACATGGTGACAGGCACCCATACAGCTCCCAAAACTGCAGGGCTGTGACAAGAATTTAATGGGACAAAGCAGGTCTGTCGGCCTAATAGCAACCCACAGCAAATGAACAGATGACTGATATCAAGTAATGCGTAACTGAAGGAGGACTGGTCTAGTATCAGTCAGAATGGGCTACAGAAAATAGATTATGTTCAACTGATATTATCTGGATGAGAATACAAACTTGGTGCAGATCGTAAGACAAGTTCGCTGGTATAACTGATTTCTGCAGGGCATCTGACATCATCAGACAACACTGTGTTTGAGGACTTACTGTAACACAAACTCAGGCTGTCACACATTCAACATGCTAAAAAGTCTTGCTATTTGACAGGTCTGAAAAATAAAACTAAGCTAGCGAGCTACCATCACATTGAGACGCCACTAATGGGGTCCCATGAGAATTCGTTCTTGCCCCTACAGAATTATCATTAGTGATTTAGGAGAAAGCATAAGATAACTCTTGCATCATGCTCACAGATGAGCTAAAGCAGCAAGTTACTAAGCATGAGCTGGGTCTTTTGGTAAAGCTGGGTGCTTGCAAACAATACATATTACAGTAAAAACAAATAGAAAACCATACGGCCAGGAGCCAAGAATGCCAGCCAGCTTACAGGACGGGGAATGCCATCTTCAGAAGCAGCCATTCTGGGGAAAAAGCAAGCCTTGTTTGTTACACTGAGTGCTCTCAAGGTAACACTGCCTTCAAAAAAGGAAATGTGACCTGCAGGTTTGTAAATGAGGTGACATTACCTCTGCATTCGGCACTTTGTTACTGGTATAGTCTGACTGGCTCCACTGACAGGCTCAATTCATTAGCTTATGAAAGGGAAGGTTAAGCAATGACTTGATCGCTGTCCAGAAGAACCGCAAAGGGAACAGAAATTTGGCAGTAGAGGATTCTCCACTATGACAAAGGTATAATCACATCTAGGGCCTAGAGGTCAAAGCTGGGCAGCTTTAGATTAGAGTAAGTTGATTATTTTTACTATTAACAAGTGAAATGTCTCACTAACTTCACCAGAAGTTTTACAATTGAATTGCAAGTTTTCCTAGGAGATGAGTTATGGCCAAGGTCAAGCAGAAGACCACTCAGAAAATCTTTTGGCCTTCATTATGAGAGACTAGACAATCCCAACAGTTCCCTTCTGACCTGACTGCAAGTTATTTGGCTTAAATTCTTCTGAGCCTTAACAGATGCATTTAAAGCCCCAACACACACACACATATAACCAGAATGACAACAATCACAGAGCAAAACTCCTACTAAACAGACTGGGAAACATATTTAACTCATACTGATTTTACATCTGGCTTTGCTCGGTCATGGGGGACTAGAAGCTACCAAAGAAACTCTTCCGCTTTCCAAGCTAAACTGGAGCAAAACGTCAGCCTTGTGAAGAGGAGACAGAGGGATCACATGATTCCCTGCAATGCCTTGTAGGCACCTGGCGTTACACTGCAACGACATAACCATCTCAAAAGTAGTCCAGACAGGCTGGTTCCAAATGGAGCCCGGAGCTGGGAGTATTAATTATTACTCTAACCTCTATCATTTAAACACTTGAGAGCAAGCAATCCTGGCTTGCATCTTTCCAGGGTGATCACAGGGGTTACAACTGCAGTAAAGGAGCCAGACTGCTGGGAGGTGTGGTGGTTCACACTGTTTCTTAGGAGACATATCCAAATCAGTCCTGGATGACACCCAGATTGCAGGTTCCCTGCACGGAGGACTGCAAGGGTAAGGTCTGCAGTGTTTGCACTTTCCCAGTGTCTGCTATGTCAAATATACTTTGGTTTAAGGGTAGAAGAGATTTGTCCAAGTGCCAAAGCTGCACAACCACAAATCAGAATAATCAAGCTGCATTTTCGGCTTCTTATAGGCCCTTACTGGATACGAGGGACAAACGCAAGGCAAGGCACAGTGTTTCTAGAGTTCTCTTTGCCACAGTTTTCGAACAGACACAAAACTTGTCAGAAATTTTAAAGCAAATAATGACTTAATAAAGACTCCACAACAGAAATCTAATCACAGGAAAAAGTGCTGTCCATGCAGGTTCCCAGCCCAAGTCTCGTGGCTGGAGCAGAGCAGTTCTCCCTGCAGGTGACAAAATGCAGGGCTAGCCTGGGGCTAGCTGTGCCCTGCAAGGAGTAATGTCTCCATGGGGCTCAAACACAGTGAGTAGGGAATCCCTTTTACACACTCACCAGCCTGACAATAAACTGTACCACAGCATGGTTTGAAATCCCTCTTTTAGACAGTTATGAGGGGAAAGGCTACTTCTCACAGCATTGACAAATCCTTACAGAGCCTGGCCCTGCCTAAGCCATATCAGAGGCTCCTTACTGCCTCGGGGGACAGCCACGGATACTTCCTTCACAGCCTCCCACACAACACAGCTCTCGTCCTGTCAGTCACACCCGCACTCACTCGCACAGCCCCTCTGCTTGCCTGCCTCCACCTTGTTTCTGCCTCCTTTACTGAACCGATCAGATTTCTCATGTGTACAGGGCTCACACATGCTTTAAAGAGCACCTGCTTCCTCTGACAAGCCTGTGCGCTCTTTCCAAGCTCTAATATTCCCCTTTTACTTGAACAGACTGGCTTGAATGCAGTTTAACCATTCAAAGCTGAAGCCCCCATGGGCACCAACAGGCAAGCAGACCTCCCACTTAGTTTTCCTGCCACACTGCAGCAAAGAGACCTTCTCCTTCAATATGATCGGGTGGATATCTGCACACTGCCGACATGGGTGTGAGCTGTAGGGGACCAGGTGCACAGCAGACTGAGGGATCTTTGGCAGAGTCCTGTGGTCCATATTTGCCACGTCTGCATCACAAGCACAGGGTCGTGGCTGCATTGAGACTTAGAAACAACAAGCCCTGGCTACTACAATTCCACAAGCTCTATTTCCTGGGCGACACTTAAATCACACATTCAAGTGCAGAGATGGCCTTCCAAAACTGATATGACACAAATGCAGGTGATCAGAAGAAAGAAGCAGAGAAGGCACAGGCAACAACCATCATTAGAGAGCCAGCAGAATTAAGAGAATGCTGTTACACTTGTGAGGAATGAGGAAATCAGAGACCCCCAAAAGAGTCACCTGAAAGCCACAACCATTGCAAACAAAGGGGAAACAAGCCAGGAGGGAGAGACAGAAAGGCCAGACTGAAAAGAAAGGTTAGGAAATGGCAATACTCTTCCTATTCATGCATCATGCTGCATCTCTGGGAAGCGGGAAGAGAGTGGGCAAAAATATGTTCTCACCTGCAGGGTAACTAGAGAGACAAATCCACCCAAAACAATCCCACCAGGCTTCCACTGGGGATTAATTAGCCCTTCAAGCAGGGCCAACTTCTAGCAGAGCATCTTCACGGAGCACGCTGCAGACTGCCGTACTTCAGACAGTCACAGAGAAGGGAGTGCAAAGACACAAAAGGAGGACTGTGGAAGGGGCAGGAGCAGAGGGCAGCCCAGACTGGCTGAGAGGAAGCCCAGATGAATGCAGAAAGGCAAGAAGGGAGGTGAATGAGCACGAGGTGATGAATGGTAGGGAGGGCATGGAAGTTCTACACAGGGCAGAGAGCAAAGACAGAATGGGGAAGACTGAAAGATGCCGCTTGAATAGGGAGGAGAAATGAGGCAGAGAGAGAGCTGAGCGGCACAAAGTGAAACAGTGCAGGCAGAATAGCTTCCCACATGGACTTGACAAGGCCTTAGAGAGAGAGACACAAGTAACACAGCATGAACTTTAATCCAGGAGCAGAAAAGCTGCCTGGAGCAGACAGTGTTACCGTCGTCTGTCCCTGTATAATCCCTCCAACATCGGGCACCTTCTTTGCTCTCAGTCGACAAATTCTCATGAACCTAGGGCAACTCGAACAGCAGCCACCAAAGGCCAGAGGACCCCCATCAAAGGGAGCTGTAGCAAAACTGAGCCAGTGACATGGAAACAGCTGATGGGATAAAGCACCAAGATAATTACAAGAAGCAGCCTAAGAGATGCAAACGTAACACTACCCTAAAGGTGGGACAAGATGTAGTTTATATGTATGACATAGAAACATTGTTTATCATCAGTGTTATTTGCAGGGCATTCCCATTTCTAAAGCTAGGATAACTTTTTCAAAACAAAACTTTTCCAAGTAAAAACTTGGAGATTTCAGTCATGCCAAGACTTTCCTGTGAATTTGCCTTAGCTTTGAACATTTGATAGTTTAGAAGTTCCCTCAGATTCTACAAGGCCAAAACACTGGGCAACACCATTTTCAAAATGTTTCATTGGAAAATTGCATTTATGTTTACGTTAAGAGTGCCCAGATGACTCGGCTCAAGTCAAATTAAATATTTTGGTCAAAGGGAAACAAAACGCATTTCTCCCAATCTTTTGGGGAATTGCAAACAAAACTCTACATAGCAATATTCACCCACCTCCACCCTTTTCACAGCTGGGGAAAATAAAGCATTTAGAAAGGACACATCTTTTTACTTGAACCTCACTGGCAGAGCTGAAAACTGAATACACTCCCATCCCTTTTAGGTGTGCAGGCTTAGATAGGCCAAGGTATCTGTTATCCTCCTAGGTCTATCAGTCGCCCCCTACATGATCCCGTGCCAAATCTAATTTTCCCAATTGCAAAGCAAAAGACACAGTGACTCACTCTAAAAGGGATAGTGTAAGGCCTTAAATCATAACCCTTTACTTCATGCTCAGAAAATCTCTCATATTTGTCAGGAACAACCATTTAAAAGCTAATTCAGTGTCTGGAGCTCATGTTTTGCTTGCTCATAAATAGACTCCACTGTCACACAAGCTAAAATGAGAGGTCATAGAAACCCAGTAGAAGTTAGGACACAGCCCTCAAAAACAAACACAATGGAAAGGAAAACAAATTTAAATCTAAGATTTGACCCTACTTTGCTTTTTCAGCACATCAAGGAAGTCAAACATACAAACTGGCTTTTAAAGTGTTGCTAGAGGAACCATGAGGGGCCCATCTGTGCCTCAACTTGAGACTGGTTCTGCCCCCTTCTTTTTTGATGTTTCTTGCACCAAGCAAACATAACAATATCAATGCAGTTAATTTCAGGCAAAAAAATGTGAGTGTCCCGGAGTCAGAGCACAAGCAGCAACTCATCTGAGAAAAGACATGAGGATTTCTCCCCCACCCCTCCCTGCCCCAATGAAATAGCAAAGGAATTCCTGAGAAATCTGGGCTGGATCATCAATCCCTCTCAGAGAGGTCCAAAAATATAGGACACAGACTTGGGATCTGGCCATTAGCAATCGGGTAGGTCTCTGGCACACAGTGTATTTTGAACTGATAATTTGTGCTCTTTATGATTCACAGTGGTAACACTGCCGTTGGCTCAGTACACAGAGTTCCCCTTTATGAACTGGGAACTCAAGGCAGAGAGGTGAAGTAATTCACCCAAGGATGCAAGAGTCTTAAAATACTACTACAGGTGAGATGAGCTGCCTGTGCTCCAGCCACCTCCATGAAGCACTCCTACACTGCCACCTAATAACTGACTAGTAAAACCAGGAACTTGCCAAATACCAGGAGGGGGATTTTTAAGGAGGGGTTAAGATAGAGTAAAAGTCAAAGCACCCCCAGGAAGTACGCTAAGCTTGGTGATATCCACAAGCAACAAGAAAAGAAGTCCAAGTGTGAGAGTCTCTCCTGGAAGCAGCAGGGAGATGAAGAGATGGATGTGTGTTTGCACAGACATACGCGCACACACAGCGCTGGCAGAGGGACTGTTAAGGGTCTCCAGAAAGGCTGCTCTGCCAAAGCTGACAAGCTTGAACATTGCAACTTCACAGACCAGTTGAGCCCATGAAGAACCATTACTGCAAATAGAAGAGTGTCTTGCTTTTCCATCTGCCAACCTGGGCACAAGCAGATCATGTTACATATGGCACTGGGGGGGAAG
>NW_008824772.1:2327128-2331698 GCF_000699105.1 Pygoscelis adeliae
AATTCAGTGAAAGGAGTGCGAGCTGTGCAGCTGCTGCAGTGAGAGCAAGCCCTAACAGCACTAGCTATTGCTTTGGGTCAAGAGATCATACCATTTCAGCCTGCTTCCTGACTTGTGCTTCATCCCAGCTGCTTTCCTCTCCCTTTAGTGCCTGCCTGCAGGAACAGCTAGCTCTCTGGAAGAAATCCAAACACAAGGAGGAGAGGTTACATGTGCCTGAGGGAAGTGACAACACAAGGCAGGTCACTGCTTAGTCTAAAAGCATTCAAGCAGGGTCAACACCTACTAAAAATAAATACATAAATACACACATACACACTATACAGGAGAAGGATTTACTCAGATGGGGCAGCCAGGAGCTCAGGCATGCTTGGCGCTCCTTGAATCTGCATCTCTGGGAAACTGGCAGCTATTACAACTGAATCAGGCAGATTTGTGCTGCCAGCGGCTGGGAGCTGACAAGTCATCCTCCTTCCAGGAAGGGATGCTGTAGCACCCATGCTGTTAGGGACCAAAACTGTCACTCCCTCCCCATCCCACACCCAGCCTGGGAACTCTAGTTCTTTTCTGCTCCCCAAATCTAAGTGTTCCATATCAGACAGCCAAGGCAAAGCCACTACCACAGGCTGGTCAATCTTCTTATGCAAATGAACTCAGGGTAATTGGGACAGTTACAATGAATCCCTGACAATGTTTGCCTTTGTGCACACCAGTGGTAAATATAGACTGAGCTGCTTTCTAAGGATGGGGGGTGAGGGGAGAGCTGTGCTGAGGGACAGCATCTTGGCTTCTCAGAGGGATGATAAGGAAGTAAGCACTGTTTAAATGCTCTCAGAAGTGTGGAGCTGATGGGCAAGGAAGGAGGCAGATGCTGCAAATAAAAGTCACTGGCTGGAAGTCTCAAAAATATTCAGGGAAGCATAGCCACTGTAGCAGGTCCGTGGAGCTGTCCCCCCCACATACAACCTTCATTCCACAGAAAGAAAACTTCCACAGCATTCATCCAGCTAAGGATCTCAGCCCACAGGATCCAGACACCCAAGCAGAGCTCCCATCAGAGCCAAGACTGGACATAGTACAAACACCCCACCCAGAGCATTGCTGGCAGTCTCCAGGCTGCAAGCACACAGTGGCTGGCTCTGGCTCAGTCACTCCTGCACTGGCAGCTTTGCCTCTTGGTTATCTCAGCACACTTCAGCCCCATGAATCTCATATATATGCTCTACTTTTGTTGTAGCCCTCCAGGGCCCGTGCAGCAGCCGTGGAAGAAACCTAAACAAAAAGCAATCGCCCCCTGAAATCCTGTCATGCAAACAAGACTCTTCCCACCCATCGCCACAAGGACTGAATGGAGAGGGACTGAACACCCCCCGCCCGCCCCTGCCTGGTGGTCTTTTTGTCTCATGACCTTCCCCACACAAACACAACCCCACAACAATCAGACAGGCAACATAATGCGCCAGCGCCGGCTTTCCCAGCCCTTCAAGGCGAGCTGGGGAGGGAAGGGGGGAGAGATGGGGAGAGCTGAAAGGATTTGGGGATGAAGAACAGATAGGATGGGCAAGGAAATACCAAGCACTGTTTTACTTTCTACTTGCACAGTCCCACGAGCCAGAATAAAAATAGCTTTAATGAAAGAAACAAATGAAATGTTATCTTCAATGGCTTAAAGTGACATGGGAATATCAGCCAGTGGGATTTTCATAAGAAAAACCAAAAAATAAATCCAACAATGCTTCTAAACCCTGTGAACACCTTTTAACATTCCCTCCAAGAAGCCCACAAAATTGAGCCCTTTGGTGCAAATTCTGCTGGTTTTACTTGGTTATCTTTGAGATTTAAAGTCTGAGACGGATTAGATGTAAGTTTTCCTTTAGACTGGGAGAAGGGACAAGACTTTTTTTGCAACAGCTGTAGCTGTTAGACAGCATCAACACACATGGAAACCCTCCCTGGTGTGATAGCTTCAAAGCACAGAAAATTTCTGCCAGTCTGTCCAAACTATGGAAAAACAGAGTCATCACCTGTGCTACTGGCACAGCAAGGAGTAAATGTGCCTCCACGCCCCAGATTGTCCTTGCAAGGTAACAGATACCCCTTGCTTACTGCAGGACACATACCACCTTTGGGAAAGAGCAAAAAGGGTCTCCAAGGACTTGCTAGGAGCAGGTCAGGAGACCAATGAGGTAAGGGGAAACTCCTATCTTCTGAAATGCCAAGGGATTCTTCCCTGCTCCCCGTGCACGTACAGGAAAAAATACAGACTCCACAGGAAAGCAAACCAAATAAAGCAAAAAGAAATATCATCTCTCAGGGCCTGGATTCAGTGAGCTTAGCAGGGCCCTCGGCTACGCTTCAGGGCACTGGAAATACATACTAAATACCTTTACAAGGAAAGGAGGCCATGCTTTTGCCAAAAGCTTAAGATCTGTGTCCCATGAAATCCTGGCAGCTGAGGCAGTAACGGAAAGCAAAGCTACGGGAAAGCACTTATGTGATTTACAGACACATTAGCCACCTAGGGAGCATGATACAGTAAGAAATGACATCTCAACTCCTACTGTTAGCACCCCCCACAATGCTGTTATTGTTATGCATATCCTTGATTAAAGCACTGCGATTGCACAGTGGAAACCACCTGATGAGCTACCTATGAAATCACCTCCATGGGATGGTGCAGCTGTAAATGATGTAAAGAGACTGAAAGTCTTGAAAAAGGCCACATGTAGCAGCTGGGTGCAGGAGGCCTCTCCCAAACCCAGCACGCAGTGCACCAGGCCACATCTGGCCAGCTGGCCCTGGTGAGGGGGTACAGAGCTGCAGCTAACTCTTGCCTATGTCCTGACATGAACTGGAGTAACTGGAAGAGGAGGAGCACTGAGCCCACACACCATTGGCAAACTTCCCACAGTAAGGATACTGTCTCCTGTCAATCCACTCCAGCCTTAATCCTCTGCGGAAAGATCCCATCAGCACCGTGCTAAGAGGCAATCTTTCAAGCCAGACGCTAACAATTAATGGTAGCGAAGATGAGGGAGGAAGGGACAGATGGAGAACAGATATCACCAGGCTCTGCTCATCACATTGAGCGACTTGGAGGAGCTAGACAGGAGATACACAGGCAAGATTTTTAGCCTTGCTCAGCCCTGCAGTAAAGTACTACACATAAGCATGCATGGGACAGAAAATCTATTGCACCCCCAGAGACAGATGTAAGCCAGTGACAGTCAGTCACGGTGCTTGTTCTCACTAGAAAGGAAGTAGCTGTGGCCCAGCTGTGAAGCTGCTTTGGGCTCTGCAGTATTTCTGTCCCATGTAGGATAGGCACAAACCTCCTGCTGGTTTGAGGATTTACACCCTGAGTCTCGGTATTTCCCCAGCATGGAGGGAAAACTAGAATTTTGACTCAGCTCATTCCATGGACAAAGGTTTCAGCAGAATTCCTCTTCAGAAATGAGATTACCCAGGCAATAGCAGGATCTTCACACAGTTACTGTGTAAGTTAGCAAAATAACTGCGTTAATTGGAAGCAGGCCATCAGCTTCTTCACCTGTCAACCAAGGGAGGGAACACAGCTGGAAAGCAAGCCAGTCCAACTCCCATGGCTGTCTTCAACACAGAGCACACTCTTCCCTTAGCATTCCTATGCTAGAAAATCTCGCCGCATAGATAACTGCTTGTTGTAGTAAGTAGGGAAGTGCGACAGACTGGGTTGCTTAGGTGAGATTAATTCCTGTCCTATTGCATAAAATAATTAACTTTATGGCAATGAAAATTATATGGCCATTTTAATTGACCAGTGTTGCTTGCTCCAGTTCTCACCTCTACAGAGTTTGGAGGCAGCTAAAGTAAAAATAATTTCAGAAACTGCCAGCTGGTACCACCATAAGAAACAGGTCCTGGTGAACAGCTTCTCCATTCACTCTTCTCTTCTCAGGCCTTGTGGACCTGGTCTCAGACAGGTCTGAGAAAGCGAGAATCCCTCCTACACCAAGGAAACAGGACAGTCTAGATAACTTTGATCAGGGGGGAGGCTGATGGAGAAGGGGGGAAATTTCTTAAGGTCTTTTTCAGTCCTATACATCTTTCCATTCTTTTACCTTTGAGCCATATAAGCTGGCTGCTGTGTGTGGAGCTGTGTGCTGCAGCCCAGCCCAGAGCTGGCTGGGCTGAGGTGGCCAGAGCTCTCTGACAAGGAGCTGGTGGTTAAAGTGGCCTGGCCGAAGCATTCACAGTGCAATGCTGCCTTCCGCAGCCCCAAAGAGTGACTGATACCCAAAGATGCCAAATACCTTCAGCTGCCACTGAATTCACTGACTTGAGATAAGACTCCCAAGAACCCTGGACACTATTTGAGAGACCAAGCCTCCAGAAGAAAAGCAGCTGGGTTTTGCCTGCATACTTGCCTGATGTCCTTTAAGCAAACACAGCAGCTTTTTTGTAAGTTGAAAGACGGGCTTATACCAACCCATAGCAGACTGCAAGTCCCTGCAATCACAACTAGCTAGCTTCAGAGGCAAGACATCATAACCAAGCACTCCTACTTGCCTCTAGGGGAATTCTTCCCCCC
>NW_008824772.1:2331750-2333687 GCF_000699105.1 Pygoscelis adeliae
CCTGCTGCCCATCCAGCAAATCTGGTTCGTTCGATCGCCTTCTCAGAAACATACCAAACCATGGTCATTTCCTCAGGCTGCAAAATGGAGACACTGTTCAGTCTAACCCTGGCATACATTCTTATGAGAACACATCAGTCAGAGATGGATGCAGTACCCGCAGAGCTGTACATTATTACAGTAACGATAGACTTTCCACAGCCAAACTCTGCTGCGTTGAAATCATCAGCATTTAGAGAGGCTGTGGCTAAGGAAGACACTAGCAAAGAATTTTTTCCCTGACATGAAAGACGCCGGCTGTTAGCAAGGCTTGGATCCAGCACTTCACCTTAGAAAAAATTAAAATAAACCATAGAAGCCTCAGGGAAAAAGATCATTCGAGCCTGGGTATTCCTTTCTCCTTGGCACAACTTTATGGTGCATATCACAATATTCTCCCTGCATATTTGCTACTGCCCCTTCAGCCCAGGCTTGCATAAGTAATGAAAAGCTGAAGTATTTGTCTCACAGTGCTAAAGGGAAAAGCAAGAAGCGCCAATGTTTTCAGAGTGCAGCCTCTCAGTATCTGAGGGATCATCACAACCTCATGTGCTTGAAAAATGAAATTTATCACACAAATGCTCTACCACGGAAGGGGTGCATGATGTTGTATGAGCTTCCTTTAATAAAACCCTCAGCAAAAGAAATTGAATATTTCTATATCTGCATGCTTAAAGAAACACTGTAAAATTAAAATCAGGGGAAGTCCTTACCCTTCTGAAATCAGTAATGAAATTAGCATGGGGCCCAAAGGAAAATGAGGCCCCTTCAGAGGGGCCAGGATTTCATCTTGTGTTTAAAACCCCACAGTGGCAGATCTGAACTTATTTTAATCACCCACCAAATCCTTTTAGTCCTCTACATCCCTCCATGAAAGCCTAATAATGAAAAATTATCTACTAAAACTTGGCTTTTCCTGAAAAATAGTATCTGAACAAATCTCCAAAGATAGATATTTCTGAGGACACAGTGAATTTGGACTGTAATGCTTCGTTTTCAGATATCATTGCATTTCACATTTTCACAGCTTCCTTGGAATAACATTTGATACAGAAAAAGTGTAAGTGATACTCACAGACAAAAGAATAGCCAACCCTCTGAAACCACAGGGCCTCTCCATTTGTGTTGCTTTTGTAACAAATATAGCCTGAGCCGCGGAATTCCAAGTAAGAGATCCTCAGGCAACTTAAAAATTCAAGCAAACCATTGCCATGCAACATTAAATGCATTCATTTTTATAAGCATCAAATTCCACCTATTAATGGATCAGTCATCCTCTGCAGCTACCAATTTACATATCCAGCCTGCAAGCTGCTGAGGGGCCAGTGGACACAAAATACATGAATACATTAAATCTGAAAAAGGAAACTAACGTCCATCGTAATTCAACTTAATGATTACATTTTCTTTACGAGCAGCAGCAGAGTCCATGCCTGACAACCACACACCCCATAAACGTACCCCAGATGCAATGAAGCACTGAACCTCTGTAACTGTGATGCACGCAGTGTTCACAACTGAATCACATTCAAGCCCTGTGCAAAGAGAGAATTACTTGGAGTTACATTTTCACCAAGTCACTAAAAAACCATGCTATTGTACATGGACTAAATTCAAAGGCCTGATCCTCACTATGGAAGACAGTTTATCTGAACATACGTTAAAACCCTGGAACAATTTCTCAGCCCTTTTGCCAAGCCAGGCAGTATTACTAGCTTTAATGTAACAGCACTTTTGATCTTCTAACAGCTGGAGGGGTGCTGGTACATATATTATTCCTCCTGGAACAGAGCCGTGCTCTGATATCACACCTACAATTCACTCTTTTTGTGTACAGCTATCTAGAAACAGATGTAAGGGAGAGCTTCTCAGCGGCATGTATCCTTTATATCATCCCA
>NW_008824772.1:2333717-2349406 GCF_000699105.1 Pygoscelis adeliae
CAGTGCCTAGTCCAGAGCCAATTACAGCTATGGCAAGGAGAAAGGCTTCTATTTTAAGCTTGTTGAAGAGGTAAGTGGGTGCTGCAGGCAGAAGGATGGACACGGGGGAAAGTCTCCCATAAACTGGTTCTCCTTTTTCTCAACTATGCACCACACAGGTAGAGAGCAGCTTGAGGAATGAGGGGCAATCCCACAATCAAATGCATTCCACTCCTTTTTTAGGTCTGTAGCAGCCTGTCCCCCATTGTAACAGGCTACGATCACTGATCTCCTTATTCCATGTTCCCACCTGCGAAACTAAATGAACTGATACTGGAGAACAAGCTTTGAAGTCCTTAAAGAGGAAGGGGTATTGCAGTGCTGAACAAGGACAATTCCCTACAGCCCACAGCCACTGCAGTGATACAAGCAAAAACGCTAAGGTGCAGAAGAACCTGAAGGAAACTAAAAAGCTCAGAGAGAAGATGGAAGAAATTGGACATGGAAAATTAATACTGCTTTGAACATTTACTGAGTGTTATCAGAAAACCTTCCAAAAGTGACAGAACTGCAGTTAGCAATCAGGGGCTCTTGGTCTGGCATCCAGGCTGTAAGGCAAGACTCACACCTCCCGAGAGATCCAACGGCAGGGCTTACTCAGACCCATCTCACAGCCATCAGCTATAGTAATTTTGCAGAAAGGAAGGGCAGGAGCTGCTAGTTGAGCAGTGGGGAAGAAGCAAACACCACTTGTTTATTCACAGTTCTTGCTACTCTAACTTGTTGCTTGCATCAGATGTCACAGTGGTAAGTACCTGTTTAAGAAAAAAACAGGAACGACAGCAAAACCACCCTCCTGCAGCTAATCCAATTAGGACAAAGGATAAAGTTGTAGAGGTTAATCAGATCTGAGCCATTGGGTCTCTCTCTGCTGCTGCTTAGTGACATATCTGGTGAGCAACACCAGTGAGATGAAGGCCAGGCAGAAGCACTATCTAGCTGGCCCCAGGAGACAAGTGCTGCTCCCCTGCTGCAATCAGGCAGAAAAGAAAGGAGCACACTGCAGGGCAGTACTGTGGGTGCTCTGCTGGGCTCAGAGCTTGGCTGTCCCATTAAGCCTTATCAAGTGCCAGGATGCTGTGCCCGATGGGCTGCATTAGACAGTCCTCACAGCAAAGACCAAGGCTATGTCTGCACAGTGCTGCCAGGTCGGTAACCAGGGTGGAAATGTACTCGGCAAGGAAAAATTCTGCCCATACAATTGCAGGGAGCTCCTCTTAGCTTGTGTTTCATTAGCTGCAACTCTGTGCTGACCAAGGCTGCAGCAGGGCAGGTGAAGGCTGTCCCAGGTCAAGGGGCCACCAGCACAGAGACCACTGGGACTGTCACGAATGGACCTTTCAGCATTAGGAGCCAGATGAAAGCTGAGCTGGGGTTTGCACTGAAGCAGCTCCACCAGTGCTGGAGGGACAGGGTTCAGCACTGACTAGGGAACGTTGCTCCTGTCACACCCAAGGCATCCAGCCTACTGCCTAGCCTTAAGTCCTGACCTAAAGCTACCTTGCAAAACTGAGCATGCTGCTTTCCCCAACTCAAGCCTGCCTGTACGGTCAGATCTGCTCTGCCTCTCTCTCTTCCTCCTCCCTTTAGGGCAAAAAGAAGCCAACGGTCTCAGCCCTTATTGCTCAGACAAGCGTCTGCACCTTGGTGGTAACAACTTGCTGTGCCCATCAATCATCACACCCCTGGGTGCAGGACAGTCAGCACAGAAGGATGGACCTGCTCTGGAAAGTGACCTCCCCTTTGATCCATCAGATTCGGCTGAGGCACAGAACAACCCATACAGTGAGGAGAGGAAGAAACTTTTTCTATACCAGTTTCTTCTGGGCAGGGAGAACACTTGGACCAGAAATTTATCTTCTCTCCTGGACAATACATGCCAGCCTTTCAAGAGGACAGATGGAGCAGCGACTCCAGTGGGATGATAGAACTGCAGTGACAGCAAGAAGAAGATGGAAGGTGTGTAAGCACCATTCTGCCAGTGATGCCAATCTCTTTGGTTGCCAGAAATATTGTTTCAGGCAAACGATTCCTAATCCAGTGACCATCACCTCCCCTCCTGGAGGGGAACTGGGTCTCTTGGTACCACTCTACCACACTGGACTTTGCTAGACTCCTCTGTTAAATTGTTCCTCCTTCTTGGTAAATTCTTCAATCCAAGAACAGTGATTGCCACTGTTTTTCAGTTTCTCAAAGGAACTAAGATCCATAGACCAAAAAATTAGAACTTTTGCCCTTTCTGTAGGAAGTTATATCCTTCCTTTAAAGACAAGGAGTTTTATAGCAATCAGCCATGAAACTTGCCAGAAGAAAAACTACATTTTATACCCTGGACTTGAAACACAGAACATTTCAGATTAAAAATAGCTTCCTTTTTCACTGTCTGCCAGATCTGGGAGGGAGGTGAAAATCCACAGGGACTTGATTTGATGCGTGAAAAAGCAGAATTCTATAGCAGCGAGTACGCACACACACTTATTTTAGGTCAAATAATAGCTCTGCAATAATACTTAGCTTAGCGGACAAAACCAAAGCTTGGGATAGACCCATGCTAGCTGGTACTCTAGTACTGAGTACCACAACAATTCAAGCGCATCCATCAGAAAGAGAGGGAGGGGAAATTAAAAATAAATAAGTTATTTTTAAAAATCTCATCACATCACAGTTTTCCTGCATTTGAGATGGTTTCTCTTTCAGATTCCAAATACCTGCTGCTGTATCAGCAATCATGACAAGCATCTTACCAAGATATGAGAAGCTCTGTCTGCGTGACCCAGGTGCGGACACAGACCTGACCAGCACACAACCTTCCCCCCACAGCAGGTAGTTCCAGATCAGGCTCCCTCATTCCACAGTCGTGCAGAGGGGCAGCAAAGGGACCTGGTACAATATTCAACCTTCCTCCCCTCCCTTCTCAGCAGGGGGAGAGGACAGGCCATGGACTGCCTGCAGCTTTCTGAAGAACCGCAGCTCAAGCCTGTGCTGCTCAAACATAGCAAACAACTGCATAGCTTACTCCAGAGCACCCTATGTTCTGCAAAAGGGTCAGCTCTGCTCTTTGGGGTGATGAGTTATTGATCAGAAAAGAACAGCAAAGCTGTATCATGTGTCCCGCTGAATAAAGGCTCTACACAAAGCTCTGCCACCAGCTAAATTGATAGACCGCAGCAAAGGAGAACAGGAATCAGCAGGCAGAGCTTTGACTCTAACAATACAGGCAGTTAGACATCCAGTATTAAGGGCTACTGAGTAATGCAGGAGCAATGGGACAGGAGGAGGGTTACTTTAGTAATCTGATTAAGCGGGAGGAACAGCCAGTCATTCCCTCCCTCCAAATCGGTGTAGGATGACAGAGGCTGGATCATCTATACAACGTTGATAAGTGTCTCATCATTGGCAAGGAACACAACACTGGGGCACTCAGAAACATCCCTTCTCTGATGTCACCATCACAGCTGGCACACACAGAGCATCCTCATTGCAGGAGGCAGGTCCTGAGCAGGGCTGACTGCCTGCTAACATCAGAAAAACACCTCGGTGTTCCCACTGGGAAAGAGCTCATTCAGCTACACCTCAAGGGAAACAGCGAGCAGAGAATGACTTCAGAAAGACTACAGCACTTCCACTGCAAAAAGCATCTTTCCTTGAATGAACTGCTTCGGCTCGGGTTGAGTGTGCGTAATTCAGGCTGTTTTAGACTACAAGAAAACATCCAATGAAGCTTTGTGTCAAACCTCCACCCACACATCAGCTACATAATTAATAAGGATGAAAGAGAACATTATCCCAAGCTGGTATTCAGATCCTCAGTGATTGGCAGAGCTTGTTATAGTCTGTTCAGCCTTAGAAGTCAACAAAAGGAACATACCTCACACAT
This sequence comes from Pygoscelis adeliae, assembly GCF_000699105.1. Classification (NCBI taxonomy): domain Eukaryota; kingdom Metazoa; phylum Chordata; class Aves; order Sphenisciformes; family Spheniscidae; genus Pygoscelis; species Pygoscelis adeliae. The sequence goes on from NW_008824772.1 coordinate 2,337,634, forward strand.
GGTACTACAGGCTTGGTCATTAAATACAGGCTTATAAGCCCATAAAGTCACTGTTGCTTGCAAGTGTGGAGTAATTTTTTGCATGAACTAGTTTGTTTTGCAGGAGGCCCAAAAGTTAATTAGTTTTCACAGTTTTATTACTCCACATGGTCAAATAACAGCCTGGAGCTGCCAGTCAGCTGGAACCATGTAAGGTCCAGAAACTTCTTACTGTGCTTTCCAGGACTGTTTACTACAGCCATAAATCAGCAGCTGGCAAATGACTTTCTGCCCCAGCTCTTCTTGGCCACCAGTACCAACCCTAAAAGATCCCATAAATCAATGCAGCAACAGCAGCTCTCAGCTCGGGGGTCACAGAGGGAATAAGGCTGGAAGATGCTGTTTCAGACACTTACGACAATTCTTTGGGAGACATTTTGGCTATCATCACCCTGGAAGATGTCACCCAAAGCACCTGTGTTGTTGAAGGGGGCTGTGCAGCATTTACACCCCAGCCAGCTTCAGCTCTTACATATAACTACGAAGCTATGCTACTGTTCTCTCCACCACAAAAGCTTTTTCCTGTCATGCCTGACAGGTAGATAAACTGGCCATTGCACTAATTCATAAAAAGAGGTGGCTTTGGCCTCTCCGAATGCTGTAGAAGGCAATGAATGCAGGCAGGAGGCTCCCATCAGGTGAAGAGCACGCAAGCAAGCCAGCACACTACAGCTTCTGGGATACAGACTGACTGAAAAGCATTGCAAGAGCAAAAACCTCTGGTGGGGATGCCCAACACTGGAGAATCCTCTAAAGAAGCCAACGTACACTCTAGTTTATAGAGCTCTAGAGGAGACACCACCAGAATATTTAACATGTTGAAGGCACAAGAGCAACCCTGCACACATACACATATGCACAGAGACATCCCCAAACAGTTCCCAGGGCTAGCAAGTCAAAGTGTGATAAAGCAGTGATGCAGCTCTATAAAGATTCTTCAGACACTTTATTTAGGTTAGAAGAAAGTTGTTCCTCCAGCCATGGTCTCCAGGCACAGTTCAGAGACCAAAGATAGCAGCAGCAGCAGGACATCTTCCATGCTCTTCACAGCAGTCTCCCCCACAGGGGCTGCCTAAATGCACCAATCAATGCAAAATAAACGTTTCTCCAAAAGGCGAATCCTATTGTCAGAGGACACATGAAGGAAAAATGTTTGTGCCTTCCCTGCTAACAGGGAGAACAACCCAGAGATGTAAATCCAGTGATAACAAGACTGTGTGCAAAAGCAACTCCTCTATTAGCAACCAAGAGGGAGTAGCTGAGGGAAGAGGCAGCAGTTCAAATGGAAGAAGCAACCACAATAAACACTTTCATTTTCCTCCCCAGTGCAAACAACAAAGCTAAAAAGCAACATCCTTCCATGGAGGCCACTGCCTGCAGTGAGGAAAGATGCTCAAGGCCCACTTCCCATTATTTTTCAGCGTGAGGGTAAGTAAACATGTGAGAGGAGTGGCAGGAAGCCAGCGGAGGGAAACAAGTGTCTGGCTCTGTTTCAGAGCCAAGTGGCAGAACTAAAAACCCACTTTGCTCTCCAAATCCCTCAGGGCACACATCATTCCGGTACCACCCCCAGCAAAACATACAGTTGATGTTAGACCTATAATGGGTCCAGGACAATTGTCACACTTGTTTTCAAGTGCTTTGCTAGACCAAGTCAGTGCGCACAGGATCAAGTCCTCCAGTAGTTTTTGTGAAACTTTCAATTTTTTACCTTTTATAATATTGATCCTTTCTCTGCCAAGAGGTAAGCATGGCTACATCTCACCGGCTGCAGGCTGTCATCAACAAGCACACCCACTACAATCATACATCACAAACAAGTATGCTCCACAAAGCAGGGTCTCCATCATCACTGGTACCTAATCGTGAAGGATCACAGAGGCAAAGAGATGATTCCTCAGGGAACACTGCCCTGAAGAAGTACATGAGACCAGAGGTTTGATGGTAGTCACAAACAGCTTTGCCTACAGCAGCCTCGTTTATTTTTTCCTCAGGAAACTCAGGAAACTCCAGAGTATATGCTACTTATGGAGTATGTCAAGCATCAAAGAACGTGAACAGTTCCTAGGAGTAAGATTGATCTTGTTTGTTTAACATCAGTTTCATACGTTGTTACTCTTCTCACCAGCAACACGGGGTCACTGCAGACAGTTGTTCCTAAGCAACAGGAACATATACTAAAAATACATACATTCTCTGTGTCTTGTTAGTGCTGGGGTTTTAGTTTTAGAGTTGAAGGAATTCAAGGTCCAAGTGAGACTTCTGTGCATTCTCTTCATGATTCCCTGGCACAGAGAACAACCCCACACTACAGGCACCGATAATTAGTCCCTGCTAATTAAGGTCACTTCCAGAGAATCTACAATTCTTTACTGGTCTGTGCTTCCTGAAGGAAGCGAAGTTCCTACTGGGAAGTTCTGGGTTGGTCCCAGAGCAGCTGAAAAGCACAACAGCAGTCCTTGCACAAGACACCTGACATAACACAGGGACAGCCCAAGGCAGAAGTCAATCTCCAGGCTCCTCTACTCCAACACAGCATCCAAAAGAAACACTTTACAGGCTTACAATGAGTCGGATGGTCAGATCTCATGGAGTTCTTTGGATGACCTTCACCCCATACAACAAAAAGTAAAAGCCAACTTTTCCAGCTGAAATTACTGTCAAAGAAGTACAATTAGCCAGCTGGAGTCCATCCAGGGCAGAGATGATCATGACTGGCCTCAAAAACAAGTATTGGGACAGGTGTGATCACAAACATTCAGGACTTTCACTACACATTTCACCAAGACATATCGTCTCTAGTGACAGAATATCCCCAGCGTCACCACAAGTAGCTGAATCAGGGGGAATACCACCACTCAGGAGATTAGGAGAGGAAAGGGAAAGAAGTAAGCGTTCCAAGTGCTACAGCTTGAACAGACAAACACTGCAAGGTTTGAATCACATAAAAATCCAGAGCATTCAGAGATCCGCTTTCCTCAGCAGCCCATATGTACAATGGTGCAGGAAAACAGCCCGTCACCTGCACCCCATCAACTTTGTCTCATGGTGTGTTGGTACCAAGCTGATTTCAGACCAACATATTGTACAGTACCTAGTGAGGAGGCAGAAAGAGATCACAGCTTCCTTGGCTGCTGTCAAACTCAAACACGCCCACTGCTGCATTTAATTTGCAAACGTGCCCCGGTACATTTGCACTGACTGCAAATACCGGAAGGCAACGGGAACATCATACTTCCTACCACAGAGGAGAAACACTTGCTTTCCAGGTCTGGTAGAGAGTAACTTTAAAAGCCCTGTAAATGTTACAGCAATAAGTGATGATGGTGTAGAAAAGCACCTCCAAACTGTTTCCACTCGCTAAGCAGCTGGTTTGTTCCTCTGGAGACAGGATGATCTCTTCCCCTTCTCTGTCATAACAGAGCATGCAGCCACAGAGCACAATGCACCAGCTGATCTGCAGAACAGCATCAATCCACTCTGTGTTTACAGCTTTTTCCCCCCTTTCTTTTTAAACACGCAGGCTTAAAATGTTCTTATTGCTTCAGTGATTTTCTATGTGCAAGACAGGATTTGAGAACAATGCATTAGCAAGGATCTATGTGCCTAAAAACCATCCCGCACATTCAGCTGAAATGGCAGAGCGTACACTACCAAAGCCTCTCACTGCAGCTGGGATCAGGATGCAGCAGAAAGATACAACGCTCCGAATGCAGCTTGCCGTCCCTCTCAGATGCTGCACTCTATCGTGCAGGTTTCCAGGCAGCTCAGACGTGGAAGGTACACAAATGGGTAATGAGTAGGAAGCCTCCTGAGGCTTTTACAAATCTAGAGACATCAAGCTGCCAGTAACTCACGAGCTGTGTAAGACTGACTCAGCCTCCATGTGCTTTTCGGTGTGTTTGTCATGACTCCTTGAAACATTTCAGGAGATGCCTACTTAGACCAGCACAAACTTAATAGTGCTGTGTTTGCTACACTGCTGATCTCTGGTTCATGTTGATGGCTTCTACTCCCAACTTTTGCACTAGCCAAAGCCAACAGTCTGTGTACAGGCTGGTGGGACTGGAGAGAGGAGTATCCATATAGCCAGGGAAAGGGGAGATGGGGTAGCTGATCACAAACCTTTAACGCTGCAGGGAAGGTATAAATACAGGCAATCCCAGAGACCTGCATCCAGCTTAGGGGCTGGCTGGTATTCAGTTTACAGAGGTAGTAGAAGATTAAGGAGGAACTTGGGGAATTTTTGCTGTTCATCCTGCAAGAGGCAGGAAGATCATTAATAACCTCCAGGTAGCTTTTTCATGCTGAGCCATCACTCCAGGGTATCGTGGCTAAAAGCCAAATCTGGGTATAAACCTTGAAGTGCTGGGAGATTGCCATCCACTGTAACAACACTGGGGACAGACACAGGCTAATCCAGGCGGGGTAAAAGACAAGGAATTACCTTGCAGACGGAACAGTCTCTCAGATATCTATTTGCTGTTCAATGCCTCAGTTTCCCTCCTTGACTCAAGGAAGGATAAATTCCCCTCCCCTCTTTCCTGAGGGCTGCTGTATTCAAAAGAGCCTCTGGCAGAAGGCAGCGAGGGGTTGATAATCCAGACAGCATCAGCAAACCAATCTCCTTCAGTAAAAACAGATCCTCTCTTACCAGCCCATTTTTCCCTTCAAGTTTGTCCACAGGGCAATGAATTTGAAGGGACTCTCTTTCTTTTCCCAACCCCATAACCCAAAGTGGAGGAGTCAAAGGGTTAATGCTGCATGACAAAGGTCAGCCCAGTTTGGGGAGGGAGGAGAAAGGGAAGCATTGTGGCCACAGACAGCAGCTCCCTGCAACCAAAACGCCACTTGAGAAATGTAAAGTGATGGTGCTGCTCAGAAAAAAGGCCTGAGAGCCCTCCCTAAATCCCAGGGCTTTATCAGTCACAAAAGCCCAGCCCCTTGAGTCATTAATCGTGTGCTCCATGGCTGGGCGCCTCAAAGAGCAGCAGATGACACATGCCCAGCTGCTATTGCCGCCCCTCCTCAAGGTAGCGGGGCAGAGGCAGGTGCACTCCCAGTGCTCTCTGCTCGAGACTAATCTATTCTCCCTCCTTGTCCTCTGCCTTTCATCTCCTCCAGCAGCCCACGCTGACAACTGTAAATGAGATTAGACTTCAAGGCATGGGGCAGATGCAGAACCCCCTCTGTGCATTGCCAAGAGACCCTTGTAGCTTTTAAAGTGTCTTTCCCCTTTACAATGCACAGCTTGGTGGAGGGGGAGAAGGAGGCAAATTTCTTGTCACGCTCACAGAAGCATCTAATGTAGCAGGCAAGGCAGACCCTGGTTTTAGGGCCTGGATGCTAATCCGTTATCATCATGGACAGTCTTCCCAACAGCACCTCTGATTCTCCAGTTCACGCTAGGAGATGAAGTAACAAGTCTATGACTATTTCCCAATTCCAGTTCCTATAACCTCCTCTTTGCAGCACCACTCCACTTAAATGTGGACATATGTCCTGACAAACACTAATCTAAAAAGGCAGCGACAGACCAAAATTCAGGCAAGGACTTGGAGGTCACATGCAACCCGGTGCTCAACCCCCCAGCCTATATTGCTGCTCTCACTGCCATCATTTCCTATTCCTCATCTTGCAGTTTCTGCTCCTCTGCTCCCAGTGACCCACACAAACCAGAGGTAAGACACAAGCAGTTTGTCAGAGAAAGTGGTAAAATCTCCAGGCACAAACCACTGCCTAGAGCTCAGAGAGACCTGCCTGGCAAGGTCTTCCACCACAGCCGGCAGGGGTTAGCCACCAACAATAGTCAGGGAAACTTTTCAAAGTGAAGCATGATGTTTAGCTCAACAGTGCCCCAATAAACAAACTGGAATTTCTTTTACAGCATGGGAAATAGCTCGTCCTTCTTGTGTTAAAGGCTATCCAGAGAAAAGGGACACAGTTAACATAAAAGATCATCAAGTTCAAAATAATTCCCTTTCTCAGTTACCACCAACCATGGTCATAGCTGGCCTGATTTTATGGATTGCTTTGCAATTTCCATCATGTGGGAACCAGCCCTGGATTTAAGAAGGCTGCCAAGTCAGCATATTTTCAAGCATTTTCTAATGTTTTATGAGACCACAGCAGAGCAGGTTCAGCTGCACCCACTGCTGGTAGTGTCAGCAACTGAACTCTTCCTGGCAAGTGTACGTCTGGTCCAGGATATCTCTACAGCCTTGTTTCTGAGCTCAAGTTTTCCATTAGCTGCCTACACAAACTGGGTAACTTGGCATCTCTCTGCATTCCCCATAAACTCTGTTCATCTGTTGCCATCACACCCACGTACAAGTCTCAGGAAGGAATCCAGGGTTTCTAAAGCAGCTGCAACAAAAACACAGCCTGGATTGACAAGCAATAGGATCAAGGTGCTGAGCCAGTGAGGAGGGTCTTTTTGGAGAGTTTTGTGTGTGTCTATTTAAAACAAGTTTGTTGTCATGACTACAAACCAGAGTACAGGTGAGAAGAAGTGAGAACTCCGAGATGAGGGCTGATAATGTTAATTCACCTTTGAAATCTCAGCAGCCATGGGGATAGGGAAACAGAGAAGGTAGTACAAGCTCTTGGCATCTAACAAGGCTAAATGCCACCTCCAGAAGGCAGGTCTGTCCTAATAACAATCTTCGTCCTCCTAGATAGCCCCTTTCACCCAGCACAGCCAAGGGCTGCATAATACCGATTAGCTGCAGTCATCTCTAAAGCAGGGGCACTGGGGACATGGAGGCAAAGAAGGGCACCCAAGGACCTAGAAAGGACACAGAAAAGCAGGAACAGCCCCTCAGGACATGCATCTGAAGACTCACTCTCTAACCATCAGACAACGGCTTCAACAAGGATAGTGAGATGCTCTCGTGTCTGCATGCAAGGCAATTAACAAGAGATCTTACTAGCACAGAGAAGTGTGAAACTGCCAAGACCTGCTCCTGGGATTGTCACATTTTTAACTTCACCAGAAGATTAACCAAAAAGAGGGGTTTGGGACAGTGAAGAACAAATGAAGAAAACCCCAAGTGATTGCGGAGGGATGGAGAGAGGCAATGCTCAGAGCTCGGATTCCACACAGAGACAATGTGGAGTGCTCAACGACAGTGCAGGCTCTGCAGAAGGCAGCAGATGCGGAGCTAATGTGTGTGTGGGGGTGGAGGGTGTTTATGAGCACAATAAATAAATGTATGAATCCCTATAAAAATTCCCATATACAAGTGAGTTAGAGCTGCCTGAGGGCCATGGCCTTGAAATAAAAAATGCATCTCGTGAGCACAGTATGAAGCAGCAGCTGTACTGTAACTGCCTGGCTGCAGCACTGAAAAGCCACGTGTCTGCCTGCTCCCAAACTCTTGGGTGAAGTGCCGACCCCACTAGATGCAGGAGGAATTTTGGTACTTTCTTCAGTGTAGTCAGGATTTCGCCCTGGGAGGGGCTTCTTTGAACCTCAAAGCCTAGAAAGCAGTTCTGGATCTGCCTTTTTGCCAAATTTAAGTTCTTTTACTTCTTAAAAAGAAGCAATCTGCAAGCGGCTGGAGATATTGGCTTGAGTCACTGACAGTTCCCAGTGTGACAGATTAGAGCTGGATCAAAACAAATAAAAAATTCCTCCAGAAAGCATTGTCAGTCTCTCCTCTCCCCCAAAATAAACAAGCAAAAAGCACTGCTTTATGGCTGAGCAGCAATTTTCATCAAGAAGTTTTGAATTTTTAATTTAAGACGTTGGGGGGGGTGTCATAAAAAAGCCCAAACCCTTTAATTTTGTATGTCGAAATAGAAACCTGCTTTTTGTCAGTAAACCTAAATAAAAGTATTTTAAAAAATATCTCCCCACTGGGGGGGGGGGGGGGGGCTTTCCCCCCTCAAAGGCAAGGGGGGGGGAAGTGCTGACCCCTCCCTCTCACTGTTTGATGTCATACTCCATCACCCCAGAAACAAGAGACTTGCAGACTCCCAGCCTGTGAATTCCCAACTGCTCCAACACTTTCTCCAGAGCCTTCTCTTGCTCTGCTGCCCTCCTGGGAGGTGGTGAACACAGAGGCCCACGTGTGTCACCTGAGAGGGCGGCTATCAAACTTCAGTCCCAGCCCATGAGTCACAAATGCACAGGGCACGTGAATCTTTGGCCACCCATTTCCACTCTAAGCACTCATAAGGCCAGGTCATGTCTCCCAGGGAGAGCTGCAACTGTTCCGAGTTTCAACACACAGGCTTTCTCCAGTTATTAAGACTGTCCTCATGTTTCACATGGATGCCCATCAGAGCTAAACAAAACGCTCCCCTCTCCTACCAGCACAGAGCTGCTGGGAATAGCAACCTTGTTCCATGACAAACAGCATCTTGCAATTCACCGCAGGGCTAATTGCTTTGCATTGCTGATATAACGCTCAAGGAAGACGTCAGCTCCTTGGCTTTGCCCACAGGCTACAAGGACGTTATTGATTTATTCAGGACTTACAACTAGTTGTCACAGGTTGCATTCTCTTTGATAATAAAGTCTTACAGACAAGGCTTAAATTTCAGCTGCAGCCCTAATTGAAACATAGCTAATTACTGAAGGTCTGCCTTTACAGCCCATTCCCTTGTCACTGGGGTAATGTTCTGTAAATCCAACAGTCAAACTCTCCCCTCCCTTAAAAAGAAAAAAAGAAGGAAAAAAAAACCCATCTACTATTCAAGCAAGTCCAGTGAGAAATTACAGATTCTTCTCTTTGAGCCCGAGGTAGCTGCCAGCCAAGAGCCCCATCCCACAAGGACTCAATGACTTCAAAGGATGCTTGTAGAATCAGACTCCAAATTAAGGCCAACGTTTGAGATGGGGGAGGATTCAAAGTGGCTGAAACAAACATTCAGCCCAGACCACAAGCAATTTATCTTGCATCCACCTTTTGAGTAGCAGCATACCCTACGAGCCCCAGCAAATTCAAATACACGACACAATTTAGGTGTGATCAACAATTAATAGTAATCTAATTCCCAACTGCCAGCTTGCTTGACTGTACAACAACAAGTGTACTGCAGTCCAGACATGTGGATTAGCAGGTATAAATGAGCACTCATCAGAACAGGCAGTCCAGTTATTAGCTGAATGATAACAGAACCCCCAGGGTACCAAGGACATCCTTTCACGGAGCTTGCGCCACAGCTTTTGGCTTTGCAGTTCAGCCAGACACAGAAGCAAGATTATCGCCTCATAAAGCAGGGATGAAATCCCATCCGAACTTTAGTATTGCCAGGACAATGCCAGCATCAGAGTAAGCTCCCTTACGGAAGGTGACATTTACACGCACAGACAACAGCACAAAAGTTTATGACATCAAGAGAGTGCTGCAGTTTAAAAGCAAGTCAACCCTAGAAAAATCCTCCAGTTTATAGCTGCTTCACATTTCAACCTGGCAGATGGAAGGAATACCACAAAGCAAACATGTCCATTAAAGCAGCTAAAAGCATAATTTACAAACTAGAATCCACAACCCAAATTCTCAGCAGCTATAACTCGGAGCTCTGCAGAGCTGTGTTGATTTCAGCTGGCTACAGATCCAACCCAAGGCATTTACCTGATACAACCATAGCCTTTAGTACAGAGCAGATACTTTGCTAAACCTGTGCAAGTTTAAAGCAGCAGGTCCTCCCCTGGAGGATGTAACCCACAGAAGTCAGTTTAGCAGCTGGGGAGCCATTTCAAAGAATACAGTGCCAGTTTTACAGGTCCTAGTTTGCCTGCCTCAAAGAGTAGAAGATCCTTTAATCCACAGAGCAAGGATAGAGCAACTGGCAGCAAACAGAGCACCTGCTGCAGCACCTCGGCTCAGACCCCGAGCTAGGAGGGATGACCAGGCTGGGCCCGCTTCTGTCCCTGGCTACTCTGAAGAGGAATTGAGAAGGCGGCCCAAAGCAGTAGTGATAATTATGACTTGGACACCAGCATCCTGGGAACTGGGAGCATGGAGCACATTACTCCTAGGCTATATTTTAAATGCAGGGAAAATCTAGCACAGAGGAAATTAACTGGAGGTTAGACTCTTTGCTCACAAGACACAGACAATATATCAGTTGTTCACATACCTGATCAAATAGGGCTTTCCAGTGCTGAGAGGCAATGCATAAGGGAGGAAAAAGAAGAAAAAGAAGGTTTAAGAGCAACGACATTAACATGCAGTAAACTGTAGAAGTATATTCTAACAGAGAAATAACCAAATGATTTAGTGCCATTTCCAACATCCTTCTTCATCCCAGAATCACCTACCCTTCCGGGGGAGGAGGCAGGGGGAATCTACCAACCACAGGGAGGACAGTTTTCATTTACAAATCCAAATTAGGATGAACTCAGAACATTCATGTGTTAATTCTGTTTTCTCCCGCTTTGTCTAGTTGCAAGCAAGCAAGGAATAAAAGGCTTTTTTACTCACAGGGATCAAGAAAGCTTGGTGTATATTGAGGGGAGGGAGGAGTTGGCAATGGTTTTTCAGATCACTTTCTGAGGTCCTGTGGCCCAACACTGACCCACAGACCGCCTTGTCAGGTTGTCAGAGCCTTGTCTGCTGCCTGCTCCTAACTCTGGCAGGGACTTGCTGCAAGGTCTTTGATAACCCACCAGTTCTTTGAGCCTCACATGTCCACATCTGAAAAACAGGTAATTCCTCTCGCACAAGGTGGAAGGGGGGGGAAGACCGGAGAGAGCCCATTACAAGGATTTACCCCACAACTTTTGTTCTAGCAGATCTGCCTTAAAAGCTGTGTATAGGAGGAAGCTCCATTTCAACACAGATGACCATGTGAACACTCCGCAAGTCCTTGTCACTTGGGAACAGAAAAAACCAAGCTGGCGACTGGCTCTGATTTATGCTTTGTAGAAAGACCGACGTCAAGCCACCTCCCCGCCCCAGGCTTGCTGCCTCACAGTCCCATGGAACAGAGGAAATTCCTAATGGATTGTTTAAGGCTCTCTCTCATGTCTCCTGGATTTGGGGGCCAGCTGAGAAGAGAGCAACTTCCATGGGGCAACAGTAGGGTAACCACTGGCTTGAGGTCCCCAGAAAAAACCTTGCACATTTCCAGCTCTCCTGTCTGAAGTGCTGCTCAGCGCAACACTTTGTTTCTGCCTCATTCACCTTCCCAGAAAAGTAAAATGAGAAAAATGACAAACATCAGATTCATACAAGCAAATCTCCTCACTGTGCTATATGCAAAGCAGAGCTCTGGTGAGAGTCTTAACTAGTCCTGGAAGAACATTTCCCTTCACATGGTAGGCAGATCTAAAGCAGAACTGACTGGAGAGACAGTGGGATTTCAGGCCACTGAATTCCATTTAATCAGTTCAGTTGTTGTCTCCCCTCCTCCCCATGCCTCTATCCATTTATAAACTCCCATTTCTCATCATAAATCCGCCCAGCACTTTAAACAGAACATTTTGGGACTGCCTGAATCCTGGCTTTGTGGAACGCTGCTCTGAGAGCTGTAATGACATCACAGCTGAGCTGTTATACACTGTCAAGGCTGTGACAGCCAAACCTCCACTACGTAATATTTTTGTGGTTAATAACACATAAAGAACTGACCTTGTGTCAGTTCTTGCCAGCCAAGCCAGAGACCTTACATCAAGCTTTCAAATGTAATAATAACAACAGAAAATCAACCCCCAGTTAGGTCTCAGGGGGGCACACTCCTAGCACAGAGCAGTTTGAATTTTCAGAGATGATGCTCTGTA
>NW_008824772.1:2349505-2350870 GCF_000699105.1 Pygoscelis adeliae
GATATACGATCCTCAGGCTTCTGTCACATCATCTATTGCCAGGTCTCAGCAGCTTCCCATAACCAGTGCAACTGCGGGCTCTAGCTCCATTTTGTTGATTGCAGAAAACAAGGTACCAGAGTCAAATAACAATGCAGATCCCAGCATAAGTAATGGCGAGACACTGCGAGCTGGATCAGACCCAAGCTGTCCTACCTCAAGGTCAAGCAGCAAGTCAGTAGCAGAACTAGGATAAGAATCTAGATTTCACCAAGGAAAGCTCATGGTCGCTCTCTTGTCTCAGGAGCCCAATCCTGCCAGGCACTCAGCATCTCCTGGGCCCCTGGCAGGATTGAATTGCTAATGGCTGCATTCGTGTAGAGGCTGGAGTAACTCCAAGGGGCCCATGTGTATCACAATAGGAAATCTTTCTTGTAGACCATCCAGACAAGCACAAAATTCGTCAGGGAAGAAAAGGTCAGAGTCTGAGGTAAGCAAGCACAGGGATTTGGAAACCTGGACTGTGAAAGCTCCTGGAAAGCCACCCCTTCTGAGTGAAAGCTACACCTGCCCCTGGGTCAGGCATGCTACTCTTAGGACTGTCTGGCAGCATTGTAGGAGAGGTCAAACTGCATCACACATTCCCTCCTGACTGTACAGTGCTCAGGAATACAGCCTGGGGAATGCAGCTCTACCGGGCAACTGCACTTCCTCCGCTACCCTCTGGGAGGAAAATCCAACAGCAACCGAATTCTAGGTGATTCAGAAGGAAGGGCTGGGGGATGAGGAGCAGGCACTGCCCCTAAGCAGCCCCAGGCGGGTTCCTCCAGCAGTGTCATAAAAGTAGAGGGGAAAGGGGATGTGCCATTGCTGGAGGCTTAGTTCACAAGTGTCCCTTTCACACCGGTGGCAAGACCTGAGACAGAGCCCACTTCAGAAAGACATTTAGTATCACTGCTTCATCCCTCCATAGGCAGAAACAGACCCTGCGCTAACCTCCGCAGACTGAGCAGACACTTTGCACGGTCCTCATCCCAGCAGAGTTTGCTGGGAAGCAGAGGTGCTAGCAGTCCTGGGATGCACCAGAAATGCAGGATCTGCTCACGTTCACACCCTCCCAGACAGGTGCACAGCGAGCTCCTGCCTCCGGGACTGGTAGATGCAGAACTACCGCCACAGCTCTGCAGGCTTTGCTGCTCAGCCTGGCAGCAAATTCAAAGCACGCAGGACCACTTGGTGTCCTTCTAGGCTGGGTGAGCAGAGACAGAGACCCGGTGCCAAGTTATCCCACCCTCAGGTGCAGTCAGAGCTCAGAGGGTGGAGAGAAGCTATCAGCCCTGCCGAGCCGGGGAAAAAACTTCCTCGGCTGTTTGTTGCTCGTGGGCT
>NW_008824772.1:2352065-2356352 GCF_000699105.1 Pygoscelis adeliae
CCCTTCCTTCCCGGCCTCGCTCGCTCCGATCCCGCTGTCAGGTGCCCGCCAGCGGGGTCCTGCCGCTCTTAGTCTCGCTGAGCAAGTGCGGGCGGCTGGCAAGACGTGTCGGGTTATTTGGGCTTTCTGAAGCTAACTTCTCCATCCCGGAGAGTCTCACGATTCGGGGTTGGTGTGGGGTTTTAAGTTCTTTACCATAATTATTTGTTCCTATATATCACGATGGGTATCTTAACCATCTGGAGCCTGGACTAGGAAGTTGAGGAATGCCTTGGCTGAAGGCAAAAATCCAGCAGTTCTAGCTTCTTCCAATCAAGTACAGAAATAGCAGGTTGGCAAGGGGGAAGGGCAAGCGGAGCCAGGCTGATCCACACGGTGCCAGTGCCTCTGCTTTCTGCTGCACCGACAGCCAAAGCTAGACGGAGCCCAGAGTCAGAGCAGAGAGGGTCCAGCACCGCAGGCCACGTTTTCTCAGTGCAAAAGCTCCAATACCAGATCAGACGCACCTTGGCCACAAGGACAGAACCAAGCTAGATGTCCCTCTTTTCTCTACAAACTTGTTTAAAAAACAACAAAAAAGCAAAAAAATTCCAGAGAGAATACCTCTGGAACAGGAATGGGATCCTCCATCCAGCAGTAGCAGAGCATACAGCAGAGGTTGTCTCTCCCATTCACAGCTGTCATGAACTCCATACTGCGTATTACTTTTGATCTGGATCAAATTTATCCCACACAGTGGTAGGAAACCACACAGGCCTGTGCTCTTAGCCGCTGGGTCCTAGCTTCTTAGTTACTAAAAGATTTTTCTGCAGGAAAAGGGGAACAGTGCCAAGTTCTTTCCAGGTGCCCACATGAGCTACACCTACCTACCCACAGCCACCAGGGAACAGCAGGTTTCCACATCTCAGCATCCTGCACAGCTGGCGCTAATTTAAGGTCAGGTCCAAGGGCCAAAATATTATCCCACACAGCTGAGCAAGGTCAAGTAAAGGGAATGATCTCCTCTGTCACCTGGTCTGATCCCTTGGAAAGAACAACAGGAGAACTCAATCCTGCAAATGATCCATATATGGGGAACAAATGAAAGAGTTCAGATGATAACCTTGTCCTGTAGTACTGCCCGGATGCCCCATCCTGAACAAACGTTAGAAAGGAATCTGTTATCGTCAAGGAGTGCTAAGGTAAAAAACTTCCCGCTGTTCATGGTTCTGAGCCCAGCTGATCACAGTCCTAGCCAAAAGTTATTTTTTAAAGAAATGTCCCTTACAGTATTTTGAAGATTTTAGCTAAACTTTTAAAGCAAGTGCAAGAAGTAAACCCAGGACCTTTGGACCTGAAGAGCAGAACTTTTCTACCTCAGGATTCAGGTGGGAAAATGACAACAAAATAAAAGCTCTTCAGGGGTCTCCAGTGCAACTGATGAACAAGAGAGCTTCTCTTCCCTTAATGACCAAAACCATCGTCATCAGTTAAACAGAGCAGACCTTCTTCAGGTTTAAAGGTGATTCCTTCAGCACAGCATCTGCTTCTAGCTTGTCTAGAGCCTGTCCAGCCTGCTGTCCCAAAGCGTAAGAACAGGCTACCAAATCCAGCACTTTTGAGAAGCACTAACCCACTTTACTCATACAACACCACCCCTGCCAAAATATTCCAGGCACTAAACAGCTATTACAAAAACAATCTCTTTTTGATTAAAAAACTAAACCTCATCAAAACTTCAAAACAGATGGATAAGCAAAAATATGCTATGCCAACAGAAAAAAACAGCAATCATTTACAGAAGTCCGTAGGGAGGAGGGAGGCGAGTTTTTAAACTGAAGAGAGAATAAATGAGCTGAATTTCAGGGGTAACAGGTTCCACACAGCTGGGGACTGCCATGTCAAGAGCTCTGTATTGCCTCTGATTCCAGATGCTAGCGGGAAAATGTTAACTGTGAAGTCTAACACAAATGCAATAAACAACAGGGAGAACCCCCAAAACCTTACCGAACTCCCACTAAACTGGAAAACTGCTGCAAAATTACAAGTTCATTTTTCTCCTCTAAGGAATGTTTTTCACTAGTGGTAATGATAGTTTTTTTGTCAGGGAAATATCTCTGCACACTGCACATATGAGCTAGTGCTGTGCTATAATTGTCACAGAAAGGAAATTAACAGTATTCTAATGAGGAGTTTTGTTACAGACAAATTATCATCTTCCAAGTCTGTGAGAGCCTCTTAATTTAGACTGTCATTTCTCCCCACTGCATACCCTGGTGACTCTACCTTGGGAAACAGTAATTGCTAGAGAAACTAGGGAACTGTGGGCCACCACAGAGCAGATGCAGACAGAACACAGAAGGGCTTCAGAAGAAACTTAGACAGGAAGAACTTGAGATAATAAACCCCAATCCATTTTCACATTCAGTCATGTAGGCAACCTTTTATATTGCTAATACCGCAAACAAAATGTAGATATACGTCCTTCCTGCATTGGAAGTGGCTAAAAAGGTCAGCTCATGAATATGCAATAAAAAGCCCTCAAAGTAGGGACCCAGCCAACATCTGTTAGTTAAGCCTCCTGGAGCAAATCAAAACAGTTTGTTCATGGGTCCTTTTTCCACCCAAAGTGGCCCCAAAGGGCTTTTACAAAACTGCCTAGCTCTCACAATTGGAACTAAATGGAGCAACCTACCCAGCTTGATTACTGCACCAGAACTCAGCCAGCCGGCCAGCCCTGGAAAGCAACTTCTGAAGCAAAAGGCAGTATGTTAGATCAGAAGCCAAAAACGCTGCACCCAAACACAACCCTAGCAAGAAGTTAGATAGCACATACAAAGTTGGGACTGGATCACACCAGTCAGATTAACCCCTTCAGACTCATGAAAATGGCAATAAAATCTTTAAGGACCCCAGATGATATAAGATTGGGGTTTAAACTGTGTCCAAAAGGTAACAGTGGCAAAGGGCTCTTTCAGTACCAATTATACTCCTTGTGGCTGGGACAATATGAGCTCACCTTTCAGGATGAATATGAATTAGACTATATGTGCTGCCTTTTGGTTTCTCCCCGAATCATGGATACTTCCCCTCCTGAAGAGAAGGAATAGTGGGGAAAAATAAGGTCCAATCTCTTCTCTGATTTCTAACCTGTGCTGAAAGACTATCCTCCTGACCTTCCCTATTCCCCATGTTACACTTAGAACTTTTTCAAGTCCAGCACCAAAAAAGTAGACTCTAGTCTTTCTACCTGCTCTCCTCTGCCCCAGTAGCTGTTATTGGTTGCAGCTGGTTCTAATTGTCTTTTTGGTTATAGCTGGGGAAATAATTAAATCTGCCACTAATCCTTTTTTGGGTGGTTGTCTTAAGAGGGAGCTCTCCTATCAGGTCAGCCCTACAGTATTTAAAATGTGTCTCTGCTCTTTTTTAACTGTCACCTCATGGGATCACAGCACACATTGGTAGGTTCATTCCAAATTAAAATAATTGTTTGAAATGGAGACCAATTAGTAACTCAAGGTTAATTTCTAACATAAAATCAAGTCATGCTTACTATTAATCCTGAACTGACAAGCTTTGAGACAGGAGGTCAAAGCTGAGGGGTGAAGGATGTGTCTCCAAGGAAGATGAATCAAGATCTTTGTCCTCTCAGTGACTTTATACCACAGCCAGGCGATTCGCACATCAGACTGAACAGGAAGAGGAGATGGAGTCTGGGTTTGGGAAATACAATGAAAGAACTTGTTAGGAAACTGACAGGATCAGAGGAAGGAAAACAAATCACTGTTAAGAGAGTGTGAGTGAGTAGAAAGTTGACGGGGCTGCTGCTCCCTCTCCCCACCCACCAGCGCTCAACAGCAGTAGCTCAACTTTTTGGACTTTATTCTCTATGTGCTCCATGAGTGGAATACTTGCCCCTCACAGTGCCTGTAATCCTCACAGGATCCAGGAGGTCTTGGCCAGTGATACAGTCAACATCGTAACTCTTACCTAGGTGGCACAGCTACACGGTTTTTCACAGAGAGCACCAGCCACCTGCCCACACGGAGCCGCAGCAGAGTTGGATACCAGGACTTGGGTTCTCTTCCCAGCTTTCAGTCTAAGCAAATTCCTCTCCCTAAACCAATGGAGAAGGCCTGGTTTTATAAAAGTACGTAGTGATCTATTCCGTTCTTCACCTGCCCTCTGGCAGCCCCAGGAGGCCTCGCCGTGAGGAAGGGCAGAGCCTCCCCTCGGGGCGGGGACGTTTCGCGCCCCCGCGGCGCGCCCCGCCTCAGCGCTGCCGGCTGGACAGGCGTTTTCCTCAGG
>NW_008824772.1:2356553-2368882 GCF_000699105.1 Pygoscelis adeliae
GGCGGCTCCTCCCGCCCGCTCCGCGCCGGGCCGGGCCCCTCAGGACAGTCCCGGGAGCTGCGGGCCGCCTCACAAGGTGCCGTTGTATTTCCACAGAAACGCGCCTCTGCTAATGCTCGTTGGGTGGCGAGTATAAAGGGCGTTTAATTAACGTGAAAATATTCACCAAACAATGAACACATTTTCCTAGTGGTAGCAACCTCACAACCCTAGCGGCAGCCCTTCACGGAAAACCAACTATTCCATTAGCTGAGCCTGAAAACGCTCTCGATGGTTGGCTGCTGCGCGGGAGGTCTAGACCAGCACGCCAGAGCCAGCGGGTTCCTTCTGCACGCCCAGCACGTGGAGCCACGCCACTGTGGCGGCACTGTGCCCACGGCCCGTCCCACGCGGGAGGCCAACTGCTCCGGGTCCATCGGTAGCGTCCACACCAGTCTCCGCCACGGAAAAATACAGCGACAGGCTCAATACAGACGGGTTCGCAAACTGCGTAATAAAACACAAGCTGCTCACTGGAACGGCAGTTACAACGCTCTAGTGCTTGGCACAGATGATGAGCGGTGTCATTAATATAATACTTAAGAGATTTCTATGAGAGGGTACTTACGGAAGGTGAGTGGGAATCCTAACTGTAAATGCAGAGCGTGGTACTGGATATTTAGAAGCGTTTTGGAGCCAACAGCCACTGACTGGTTAAAAAGAGCAGACCCTCCCCAGAACTCCGACCTCAGAGATATGCCAGGCAGTGCTGCAGAGCCCTCAGTCTCTCAAAAAGCACTTTAGCATCAGTACATCGGCAGTCTGAGATAAATTTCTGAGAAATTAAGTCTTGAAATACCCTTTCAGAAGTGCATTGAGGGTGGTGGCGGTGGGAATAATCAGCAGTGTTAAGGTCTACTAAGTTAGAATTTCCCATTAGGAAAACAAGCAAACAAACAAGTCTCAAGGCATGTAAATATCTAGTCTTCCCTGCTTGCTTTTATGTTAAAAGATCAACAGGCCCAGATGAGCAGTCAAAGATCCCTGCACGTTAAGTTCCACTATCACAGTGGTCTTCCTTTTCATTTTCTATCACAATCTGGTCTCCCTCTACCAAGGCAGGTATGTTGTACCTAAACAAAAGAAAAAAAAACAGCCACAAAACAAGTGATCTGTCAGCTCTTGAGAACACATCGTGCACTTTTCAGCTTTCATGTGCCATTGCTGCACGGCACCACAAGCTCATGAGAAGTACTGTGAAAATTCAGGGACAGGGAAACATTCGCTTGCTCAGGTCATCGGTTCAAAAGCTCTACGTAACATTTATTTTCTGCATCATGGACGTCAGAAGACATCTCACAGAAAGAGTAGGAAATAGTGTTCAACTACCTGACAAACCTTCCGCAAGCACTGTCTGCAGTCACATTCAATAACTGGCACTTGTGAGACCGCACTGTCTTCTATCTCCGGTTTCAGGCTTCCCAGTGTAAGACAGACGTTGACATACTGAGTGAGTCCACTAGCAGAAGGCCACTGAGATGGGTAGGGAGCTAGAACGGGAAATAAAGGGAGAGGCGGAGAGAACTTCTCCGAAGGTTAATGTGGGGGAATCTAATTTCTGCGGTCTCCAGTTACCTAGTGGGAGGAGGATACAGAGAAGGTCTCCTAACGATCACTTTCCCAGGGAAAATGATGATTTTATGTAACAGCATGCACGCCTCCCCAGAAAAGTATTAGCCCTCTTTTCTTCAAAAACTTCTAGAAAATTAGTAATTTTCTAGGTAGAGTGTAATAGTTTGCAGATTGGGAGCTTTCTAATCTTCTGTTGATCATTCACCTCCTCTTGCCTCACTTTTCTGGAAGGTCAGCATAATAGACAGGCATTAGCTTTCCCAAACAACCCACTGAACTATTTACTTTCTTCTCCTGCTCTATTTTGTCCTTGACAGTAAACACAAAGTTCATGGTTGACTATGTTTCTGCTTTAAAATATCACAAAAGTCACTTTTGTCTTCTGATAAAAATCAGAAATAAACCTCTAATGGAGGCAGCACAGTCATACGACAAATCAAAGAAACTACATAGCTAAGACATTTAAGCTCCAACAACTGAAGGCGCTGACAGTATTCTCTTGGATAAAGGACAAGGTTTTATAAGGACCGCCCTTCAGGGCAGGGGAAGGGGAAAGAAAAAGAAAAAAAAAAAGAAAAAGATAAACACAAACACGGTACACAGTTATTTTATTGAAATACTTGAAAAGGCCAGCAATGGAAAAATAGGTTTGTCATGAGGAATTAATGTTTGATTTACTTGATCATTAAAAAAGCTGTGTCTATAGGTAATTCTAGCCAGTTACAGAATGCACTGTGATCCATGCAACTAATATACTACAGTAGAATAGGCACTGTGTACTATTTTAGTTTTATCTTATACACAGCTTTCAACAGGTGTGACTGACAGATGTGAGAAATTAAACTGCAACACTTTTTGAATTATAAACATTTATAATATACAAATTTGCTCATCTGATTCATAAGGGTTATAAAACACAACATAGTGGAAAATGAAAAACACGAATTATACACAGCATATGAAGTTGATCTGGCAGTTTTTGAAGCTCACGTTTTTCCTTTAAAAGAAATATCAGACTGCTAAATATGTCACTGATCATGTAACATACAAAATCATAGGCCAGGACAGCAACAGTGACTGTTTCTTGAAAGACATAGTTAGTGGGGAAATTTATTCATCAGTTAAAAAGAATAGGTAAGAATGAAAATCACAAATTCTGCCCGGTATAGCTTATAGTCCAAAAAGATGAAGTCACTTCAGATGAATGTGAAATAAATAAGCAATCCTTGAGGAAGTATGATCCTTGAGTTGAACCTACTCAACCGAAAATTAATTTCAACTATACACTAGTATGTCACCATGGTGAAACATCTAAGAACAATCTTTTGAATAGCTTTTTGGGAAGCAATGTCTTACTGCTTTAATATGTACAGGTTATTTACAACAAATTCCCTTTTGGCCTCACAAGTTAAGCCATTTTAGCTGGCTGTTAAGATGCAATTTTTTTCCACGCATTACGCAATACTGTAGTTAGAGCTATAATTTAAAATAATCTTATGCATGAATTACAAATATTAATAAAGTAACTCTGCATATATAAATATTTCTAGCAGAATTTAAAGCATTCAGAATGTACATAAAAGTTTTTTTTTTATTATTTGGTAGGGCCAGGTGTGCTTCTTCTCAGATCATCGTTGCTTTAATAACGCTTTGTACATAGCAAAACCCAAAACTGCAAAGACAGTAGCACCAAAACTTGCTCGGAGCCAAAACGTAGAGCTCTTGAGGTCCGCTTGTGTCACATGCCTAAAATTTAACACACATACAAAACCAGGTTAATTCCATGACAGGAATATCAGACAACTTGTGCTAAACTACTCTGCTTTTGGAAATCCATCACTACACTTGTCACAGGCAAGCAGCTTACAATTCAGCCTTACAAGTACTTATACAGTCATTTTATTTTTCTTAAAAGCTTAGGATTTGATCTGCAGCCCTGATCACATTAGTAGATCTCACTAAAGTCACGAGAGCTCACACAGCTGAAGAGAAATGCAGGAGCAGATCATTAGTCATGAATGTGGGGAGGGCCGTGTGTCTTCTTTGAGAGTATCAGCAAGCATTCAGAAAAAGAAAACAAAAATAGCTAGCAAATAATTAATAACCCATAGTGAGAACAACTCTGTCCAGCAAAATCCTTTTTTTTCCCCCCAATGTTGAGTTTGCATATTTCTGCTCTTCCATGAAAAACTTTCCAGTCCTGTTGAATATCTACTTATACTTCTTCCCCAAAGAAGTTTACTGACAAGTAGCAAGTAATATTTTTCCAAAAGCTAGAATCAAAAGAAGGACCATTTGTAAATCCCTTTCTTCCCAGTACAGTCACAAGAACAGCAATAGAAACAGTCATCCAATACCAAGCTGAAAGCTAAGAGAAAGTGCTAGTGAAACAAGCAGTGACAATGGCATCAACAGAAAAAGAAAAGATGTAACAACAATATGAAGTGACTGTATGACATAAAAAGCCACATCTTGCATGACAGTAGAGACAGCCAATGACCCAACTCTCCCAAATATGGCAAGAAGTTTGTGAGCATGCTCAGTTAAACACGGCTAGCCATCCTCAAAAGTAGTCTCAAGTATGACAGCTTACCATAAAGCAGGAGCTACTGTTTAAAACAAGTTATCATAAATGCCATAATTCAAAGCTCAAGAAGTTCCTAAACAATAGTAAAGGGGTGTTTGTTTGTTTGTTTGCTTTTGTTTAAGATAGAACTTACAACAGAACTTCACTAGCCTACATATTTTAGCCTGTATTAATCATCACGGGTCACTCGGTGAAAGCTGCGGGAGTATTGAGTACAAGGAGCATACAGAGATCCTAAGCATACATGGTGCACAGAGAGTTCATACAGTGTGAACTGCAGAGCTATAGGATACAAGCTGTTTAATAAAGCAGGAATTGTTACTTGCTATCAAAATACACAAAACCAGTTTAGGATATTCTTTAGTAGACATTTGCAGGAGCGATATAAGCCATATAGATAATCAGTGTACTGTCATACCACATGCTGCAGAACAGGCTTTTTGGTGCACAAACAGCGAAACACAGCTGGTCTCTAAAAAAATCCTAATCTTATTTAAGAGTATCTTGCTCGGTTATGGAACAGATCAAAATTCATGAAGTCCTGCAAGCATAAGTTCTTCTACATCTAGTTTTGACAAACTCTCTGCAAACTAGACGTCAAGTGGTTTGCTGAGGGGAAGAAAGGGAAAAGGCAATGGCAAGGTCACCTTAGTTTGGCTGTTGTTACCTGTCTTCAAGTAAACGTGGACCAAGAGATGACTCCATGAAGATGGAATCTTCTACAAAGTTGACGGCGTGCACCTGCTGCATAATACTGCTCTCCTCGTCTGCTAACAGCATGGCCCCCAACTCATCTATGTAGGGTCTTAACCTTTTTACACACATGCACAGTTTGCAGTTCATAGCATGGCTCAACAACAGCAAGTGTCTCAAATATGCTCAAATCACAAAGCCCAGAGAATTTATAATTTTTAGCTATCTAGCCCGTGATTCTTGTGCAGTTGTTAAAAACTTAGTGCTTGGGGAAAAAAATAAATAAATTGAGTTTATACTTTTGATGAGCTAAGTAAAAAAATATTATTTTATGTAGCTAAATGCCATTGCTTTAAGGACAAAGAGAATGGCTTAAGAAACTGAATCTCTTCCCACTCCATCCCCAAAGCCTCAACTTTCATGTCGACAGGATACGGCAATACTCCTGCACCATACACACGAGCTAGAGTACCTGTGCTAAACACACTGGAACAACTCCAACACGTCAGCCCTAAAACTCACAAGATCTCATTACTGTTGCTAATTCAATTCAAGACTGTATTTTATCACTACTAAGAGCTTTAGCATTTGTGGGGTTTTTTTAGTAAAAGACTATAAAACACTTGTCTTCAGATCTGTAAATTATAAAACTTATCAGTGTATGTAAAATAAATCACTTGTATGTAACATGATTTTAATAGATTATGTGACAAGCTCTGTTGGGTGAATATTTGTATAACTAACAACTGTCAAATTTAATTTGGTTAATTCACATGCCCAACTATTTGTATAATTTAAAAAGCATCCCTTTAAAAGTGCAAATCACTGTTTAAATTGCAAATTAATGTTTCTGCATTGCCTCATTAAGCTCTATCTCCCATATCTAGATTTTCTGATTCCTATCAATAATTTGCCTTGTATTGAGTTTTGTACATGTCCATATTTAATGGTATGCAAGAAACTTGCTGAGCATGCTTCATCCTTTTAAAAACAATTAATATATTCTCAGTCATGATAAAATCCTCTTTTCATGTCTAAAGGGAGAGTAAATTGTCTCTGATCCCTTTTCTAAGCCTAACAGTAACTGACTCATTTAAATAAAGGAACTAAATCAAGGCAGGGATTTGTCTTATAACCTCAAGGAAATCTACTGACTTCAATTAAGAAACGATTAGGGCCCTCTGAACATCTCAGCCCAAACATCCAAAGTCCAAAAATACTTACTGAAATTCAGAACACTACGGATGTCTAATTGCTTTACACCTTTAAAAAAATTCCAATTTTTTTTCCTTAAGTGTTCCTTATGCTGTCATAAATTCAATTTTTTCAACTTGATCCCTAATATTGTTTAGCTGCCACTAAAGGAAAAAAAAAAAACAATATATCTGTCTGAAATAATAAAAAAGGATCAATGTTTGTTTCCAGTACAGGTTCTTTGACATGAAAGCAGCTATAATCCAGAAAAACTTTTCTCAATACATACTGAAAAATTCCACCTCTTCAATAAATAATGTTCAAATTTAATTTTAGTGTGGCTGTGTTTATAAAACTAATTTTCACCAGTGGCAGAAATTATTACTGCCTTGTAGTAGGAGAGTAACTCTGAATTAGAAAAGTTATTCTCTCCAAGGGTTAAACATATATATGGATGTGCACACACACAGTAGTACTTAGGGCTCCATAATGAAGCTGTATTTGAAACTCTTGCTTATTAGTAATAATAACTAGCTTTCAAACTTCCCAAATAGATTGGTGTGTGTATTTAATCACAGAATTAGTTCTACATATGTTAGAAAGTCTAGAAATTTTGCCTTTGGCATAAAATTCAGATTTTAATGCACATTTGGAAAAAAAAAAGAAAGATATTTTTATTCAAACTACCCTTAATAGCGCGTCAAGTAACTTGTCACTTGTTGAATAAGATCTTTTAAATCTGTGCAGTCTTTCTTTTACGAGGCTTTAACAACTCACAAGAAGTTTGCAACATGCACTTATCAAGAGGTTAACTGAGCATGCCTGTCACGGTTACACACAGAAAATTGCCGAGTTATGGGCCAATGCTGACACTTTTCCCTGTGTCAGCAGCAGAAGAATCCCAGGTCTGGGAAGGTTTAACCGTAACTATAAGAATTCAAAAACATTCCTGTATTAACTACAAAAGCATTTCAAAAGCACTGCGGTGAGACCAACAGGCTAGTCACGTGGCTACTCACACCGAAGTTACAAGCAAGTTAATGCAGCCAGCAAGCAGCAGCAGCTGCCTGCTCTGACAGACAGTAAGTTCTAACAATAAAATATAAGCAACTGAATTCTAAAAACATCACGTAACGTGCGAACTGCTGTAGCTTCCCTTCAGGCACATATTTTCCTAGGATGCAAACCAACTCCAGCAGTTAGAATTTTCCGCCATGTATTAGTCATCCAAAATGTGAAAAGCTCCAAGTGCATCTTACTACCTACAAAACCTAAAAAGAATGTAAAATGCCAATTCGATATATTCTATTTGGAAAGAAATCAGGGGACACAGCTTTGCAAACTTCTACTCAGTACAGGATATTAAACAGTTTAGAGAAGGAGGAAAATAGGTAAGTAAAATATTGTTATACTGTCCTAATTTGGGAGACACCTAAGTATAGGGCTAGATTTCTGCAGTTAGATTTAATGGCAATATACCATAGTTTTGAAGAATAATCTGTGTACACTGCACACAGTGAAAAATAAATCCTGGGTTATACTCTTAAAACTTTCCCATTATTACAGGAAAGCAAAACTATTGTCTTAACTTTAATTTCACAGAAGGAAGGTTTTCATAGGAAAAAAACCAAATCTTACAAATAATTCCTGAAACAACCATGTTTTATACGCAGGTAGAACTTCACTTCTATGCCACAATATTTAAAAACTTTAGAAGAAAGAAAAAAAACATGCTCTGAGAAGTCTCCCTCACCTAACAACACAATTCTCATGCATTAGAATTATTTTATTTTGAAATGAACTTAGCTGACAGAAAAATGCCACTACTATACAAGCAAAAGGCAACAAGTGAATGATTTAAAACCAAGAAAGCAGAAAAACACACTTAAAATTGATGCTCTGGAGTTAAAAAAAAAAGCCGAAAATCCAAGCTCATCATTAAAGAAAGGGTTAGAATAACATAAGCAGAAACCTTGCTTTTAAAAACAGGTAAAACAATGTAGTAAAAAGAGATTAAGTGCCAACCAGACAAATACAAACGAACACCTAAAGGAAAGAACAAATTAAAAATATAAAAATACTACAGCATAGTAACAAGTCTCATACATGCATGTACAGTGCTTTGAATGCAGTGCCTTCTCCCTCAAAGAACCAATAAAGTGTGATCCTGGGTAGTTCAAACCAACAATCCTGTTCCTGCACAATAAACATCTCCAAATTGAACTTCCACATTTGTTGAACTTGCCTACAAACCCTTGGGAGAGCCTCTGAAGTTTGTCCATAGAAGAGAAACTGAAGGTGGGCATGAATAGGTTTTTCAGTTGCATAGGGGCAATGTTTTTCTTTAATTACTAAGGTGGGAATATTCAGATGTGATATTATATTTTGCCGTAGCAATGTTTAAGCATTACTTAGCAACAAATAATACAGGAAGGGTCCAATCTGAAAAATTTCAGTTTACCTACTTCCACTGTCCAAAGCTTCAGAACAGGAAGGGATCAGGAGAATAAGTACTCTTGAGAAACCTCCTTTACCCACCAGTTACCTAACTTTTGCCCAACTACCTGACCTAATGGTAAGCATTTGTAAAGGCAAAATAAGAAAAGAGATATAAACTAACTAAAAATCCTTCTTGATTCAAATGCTTTCTCTAATCTAATCACAAATCAGATTAAAAACACATCTAAGGAGCTAACATTTTGAAACAAGAAAACCGCCTGTACCCTCCTAAGCCTACAATTAGGAGCTATTCCCTCTTGTTTACAGATATCTCATCTCTACTATGTATGCAGTTATACAGTAGTCCATGTACTGAATGGTGAACAGCCTGCAGCAATGTGTTCATAAGGAAACACCCTTGAAGAGCTAACCAGGAAGAGAGTTGGTGAGATGAAGTGAGCATACTGGAAACCTGCAACAAAACCCTAGTGACTAACTGAATTACTATAGACAAAGAGATTCTAACAAGTAAATTTCCCTTTCTTTAGGGTCAGTGGAAAAGTCTATGAGGAATTCTCTTTACCTTGAATTACAGACTTTTTTAGGCAGTAGTAGATTCCTATGCTTATTCCACACTATCTAGTGACAAGGTGTGGAATGGCAGCATCCCGAGACTTCTCGTAAGAAGATTTCGATACCTTGAGCCCTTGACAGTATTTCAGAGGAACAAAGTGCAATATCTAATGCAGGACTGAAAAAAACCACAGGCCCATACAAGAGAGAAACAAGCCATGGCAGCTAACGTAGCAACCCATAACCATTCCAAAAAAAGAGGACACGTTATAGAGGCAATTTCAGCCTCAATAACAGAGTTGGGATTTTCTCGTAGTGACTGCTGAATGAAGTTTTAGAGTGACAATATGTGAAGAGATTGCTGTTTCAAGGGATTTTTGTCGAAGGGATGACTGCTGTAGAAGAGACGCAGCATGAACAGTCTCACTCATACTCACAGTCTTTTCCTAAGCTAATGAGTGCTCTGAACTCTCACTCTGTGGTTAACACTTTTATCTTGGATTAAGGTGGTATTTCACAAAGATGCTCAGTCCTGTAGGCGGGTATATCAGTAAGCCTCCTATGTGCGTGTAACTTGCATTTAAAGGAGATAGCCACTATTATTTGGAGCAGCTACATCTGGAAACAGTAAAAAGTAGTAACATACATGGACCAGCAGCATGTCAGGATATTCTAACTATGGCCTTCAAATAAACACATTTATCATAGTTGCCTCCAAGATCACATTTATCATATATGCCTCCAAGAAGGCTATAAAGGATGGAACCACTACACTACAAAAATTGTTCGGTTTGAACTCCCATTTGCTGGGGTGATGTGACAAGTGCTGAGATGTTAGTAAATCATGTGTGTCAAAAACTGCCTGCAGTACACACAAGACAAGGCATAGCACTGTTTTCAATGCCGAAAACCAGTTACCTCTCTTTACCAATTGCTTTTTGCGAAGTGTCTGCAAATGTTTAACCATTTACCACTTCTTACGTGTCGCGTTTTATTCAGAGAGGAATTGGATGTTAAAAGCTCTAGATTTTTTTCTTTTTTTTTTTTTTTTTTTTTTTTTTTTTACACAAAAACCCACTCTTTGTGCAAACCAAGCATAACACACACACACAGAGAAATTCTATGAATTCCCAAATATCAAACAACTAGCAAATATAAACATGTAATATGTTATATGATGCTGCTATAGTCAAGCTGTGCCTTTATGAAAATATTTGTGTAACTGATATCTATGAGGCACTACCTTTAATCAATACTAAACAAACCTATAATGTCTCAAGTGAGACACATTACACAGATTTATAGACTACTTAATGTCCATTACCAGTTCCCTAAAAACACAGTCCTAATTTCTCCACAGTATTTTTGCAATCACTAAGTGCCTGAATCAACTACCAAATTGGTAATGTTTCAAAGAAATCACTGGACTAAGCTCAAAAGACCAAAAGTACCTTCAAGTTAAACAAAGTTTGACAATTTTATGACAATTATTAAAGTAAGTATCTGCCTATTTAGTGGATACGGAGTGAAAAATCTGCAGTATATAAGGTTACCAATTGCTTTTTCTAAAAAACTTTATTTTAAAAGCACACCTGGTACCTAGTAAATAAAGTTAAGGACCTGTTAAGAACTGCAGTGAAGAGTTTGTTCTTTACAGATTGCAGCAAGTCTGAGTTGAGGAAGTTCTGACAGATGCAAAATGTACACCTGTTGCAGGCGCACATACAGCGTAACCGGGCATGGCTGCGAAAACACACAGAAGGACAGGAGTTGAAATCTTGCTCATAAAATCAGGTGCACATTAGGACTGTGCCACAACCAAGAGATTTAGGAATAAAAGGTACATTTGAATGAGTAAGGAGAGGAGAAAAAAAAAATACACTGGGGAAGCAAGGGTACAACTACAGCTGTGCAGAATTTTAAGGTTAGATGTTCTATGTCTTGGATGTTTTGGCATTACCACCATACACAGATCTTAATAGCAAAGCACAAACATGAACGAAAATGTTTGCTGAATTTATTAAAGTTTGTCAGGAAAGCAGCTAAAGGCTTCTGAGTATGTCTGCACAGCAATAGATAACACCCCTTTTTCAAAGGAAAGTAAGCCACATTTTCTACCGCTTTGAATGCACACTTTACAAGTGACAGTTACCTCTACTTTCCCACCCTAACAAACACACATGCTTGAAAACTAAGGGAGAAGCAGGAATATTGATATGACAAGACATTTGGTCAGTGCTACACTTAGTGGTTTCCCAGTATTCCAGCGCAACAAAATACATACAAGAGAACAAAAACAAAACAAAAACTTTACAAATCTAATTCGATAACTTCAGTTTCAAATATTTTTTTTAAAATCCTATTATTTTGGGTGAAAGTGACAGTTCTATTTAATGTAAAGCAAATGTCAGCTGTCATACTAGACTCCATCTGCTGCTGTAATATTTATGTAGTTCATCACCATATTAAAAGCTCCACCCACCAAAAAAAGAGATGCAAAGGGAGCTTAGCAACAGTGAGATGTGTAGTGAAGAAGCATGTGAGCTTAAGTATCTTCTATCTTAAGCCCAAAAGGTGTTTATACAGAAATTCTACAAAAAAAATATAAGATCTGTTAGATTAATGAACTGAATAGTAATAAACATAGTAATAAACACCCTGAAAATAAAAAAAGCTTCAAGCAGTGCATTGGGGGAACCGTTTTCACTAAAGAGTGTCATTACTTGTAATCAACTGTGAAGTTGAGCTATTAACAAGGATTACAGGACAACTTATTGTCAAGTAGCTCAAAAATATCAAGATACGAATATTGGCATATTGAGTTATGCATCCACAATAAGGACTGAACAGAACCCTACATATTCATTGGAATTTGCAACATGAGCTGGATGAAGTAGTGTGTTCTTTAAAAAATACCGTAGCAACAATAGCTGACACTGATTTATATGTTGGATATATACCAACTTTTTCAATGTGAAATAATTTGAAGACTCTTCTCAAGTCACTTATGTCTCTCTGTTGCTAAATCTCGGTGAGGCAGTTCCATCCTCGTGGCTAACAATGACATGCAGTGGTATTGTGCATGACCCATGCAATATGAAAAATACAACAGTTCAAGTACTTACGGATACATTGCCATAGTTGTCAGTTTAACAAAGATATCCTTACTCGGCACATCAACAGTGTTACAAGTAAAGGCTTGAGGTGGAGGCATTTTGTGTTTTTTGAAGAA
>NW_008824772.1:2368906-2375915 GCF_000699105.1 Pygoscelis adeliae
AGGAGAAATACTATATTCCTGTCTAACTTCATGCAAGTCGGACTTTGCAGCTACCACTAAGCATGGTATTCTGCTATCCATGAAGTGCTGCTGCAAATTTAAAGAAAAAAAGCAAAAGAAACAGTACATGATACATTCAACCTGGAACAGTCTGAGTTGAACTGGTTGCAGCAGCATTAAGATACATTCATTGCACCGAAGTCAGGCATTTCTAGAAGCAGAGTATTTTATATAGACAAGTAGACATTAGCTTTGTATGAATAACAAAGCTGCATTTTTAATGCATCAGCCATATATAACCAGCACTCATAAATAAAACGTCTTTTAAGCACTAGAACTTGTGTATAGGACCAGTAACTGACACTGAATATTTGGTCAGTGAAGAGATATATAAATGTAAAGGTTTGTATACATAAACTATACAAACCTTAAAAATCCTGGCACAGTACTCAAAGGACTTAGGGTTACTGACATCATATACCAGGCAGACAGCATCGCATATGGTCTCAGCATCAGTTAAAAATTCAGAGTCACTGACATCATGTAGCTGGAAAAAAAGATGGTCAGAGAGGGAGAAAGGCTTTGTCATTATGCAGTTAAAGGAATTTTATAACTTTCTTTTTCTCATAATTTTTATGGCTCATTTTTATGTATCCTTAGAACTAATGGACTGACAATGGGCAGAACTAATGAAAAAGAAGTTGTAGGAATTTACCATACAGCCAACATATGTGAGCTGTTAACATCACATCTGCAGGCAATCACAACCTCAGCATAAAAAGTTACATTTACTTCTAACACAAAGTCTTAGATTCCCGTAGAAACTGGCATTCATCCTACAGAGGAAAACCACAGAGCAGAGGACTAGATCATGGAAAACGAAAGAAAGATACCATATTATCATAAAGGAAAACTACAGTGGAACAAGCTTTAAAGAAAGTATTTCACCCACTGAAGATTAACTTTAACCATCCTAATCACCCTACGTGACAGATTTTTCTTTTCTAAATAGATAGATTGCTTGTTGATAATTTATTGTATGTTATAATTTGATGCCCTGCACCATAAACATAATGGACTGGGTTCTGTACGATTTAGGTCAAGGTTTCAAAAATAACAGGTCCTGAACAGGTTCAGTTTAATGTATTAGCAACATGTAAAACCAGAAGATATTTGAGCCAGAAAAGGAGGGGAGGAAGAGGGGGAATTAAAAAAAAAAAAAAGGCGCTATGCTGGGGGGAATCCCACATTTACAAAGGGAGGATTAAAACAGAAATGTGTTTGCAGAAGGCTCTGAATAATTCACTGAATTTTAAGATTAACCAGTCTTATGCAAACAATAATGAGGCAACCTTACCAGCAAGTATTTTTCCTGTCCGTATACATAGACTGTATTAATGGCGTAGTAAGATTTGTGTTCTGCACGTATTTGCCTCTGTCTCTGAAAATGCAGAATTTCATGTTAGACCACAGCAACTTTCCCCTTTAAGTTAGATCTGAACAGCTGTTTTATTCCATTTATTAATGAATGATAATTACAGTAATCTGCGGTTTATTTTGCAAGTACATGCATAGCTATAATCCATGACGTATAAGTAATTACTGCATGCAATAGCCATTTGTTGATTTGCTAAAAAACCAAAACATAAAACCCCCCCTCCCCAATAATTCTATATGCCCTCATAGAACTCTGCAAACTTGGTAATAATCAGTAAAGCTCTAAGATCAATTGGCTTTGCTGTCTAACCTTAACTCAAAAGCATATATAGGTGACTATAAGCACAAGGTTTCTTACTATTAGATTTCTTCCAAGAAGCGCCTGAAGAACTCCAGTTTTCCCACAGCCTTTCATCCCAACAACATTGCATCGGAAAACATTTCTCTGAGTCTGTTTTTTCTGGAGGTCTATCTTTTTATCTCTTGTTACTTTTGAAAAAATACAAATATTTTTCACAAGATGTACATGCATGTGTGTATGTGAAAACATGAAATAATTATCCACTTACATTAAAACACACATAAAACAATCTCTCAACTATTAAATCAAAGGTTTGACTTGAGCAGAAAGTAAAAGAGAATGTAAGTGAAAAAAGACCATTTGTTTACACAATTTAGTCTTGAGCAGATTTCTAACTTTAAATTCCTAAGTTGTACCAAATTGGGGTTTTTTTTATTACCTGTAATTGCTGATGCTTGAGATTCTTGTTCTGCAAGTATCGAGTAGCCTAAATAACCCAGGTACTCCAGGCAACGCTGTACATCTAAGTATGTGGTTAGTCTAGCAGAGAGGACAAAAAGAAGTTTCTAAATTGTTAGCAATTGTGGTATCAATTCTTTACAGTACTGAAACAATTTTTTTCCTATCGCCGTATTGAAATGATAGAAGTATTCCCGGTGCTATGTAGTACTGAAGGACAAAAGCACTCTGAAGGTAAATGGTGGCAGCTTTACCAGTCATCGTGGTCAGCTAAACACTATGAAGGCAGTACTTGCTGAGGCCTATCAACCTACACCATATTTTTTTTCCCCTCAACAAATAATGTTTTCCTCATTTTCTGTATTTTCAAGAGGAAAAAACCCTCATTATTGACCATCATTATTCATACCATCTCTAAAGAGCTGAACAACAGAAATAAATATTTCAACAAGTTTCAGGGAGATTTTCACATTTTGAAGAGACACTTCTTCATAGTTAGCACTAAATACTGTCCAAAGCCTGAACAGGATAACAATAACAATTGCCTGAAGATCAGGCCACTGGATGGCTATAAAAACTTGACTGCTTGGGTCAATTTTCAGCTATTAAACTTCCACTCTTTCTAC
The DNA here is from genome assembly GCF_000699105.1 of Pygoscelis adeliae. Taxonomy (NCBI): domain Eukaryota; kingdom Metazoa; phylum Chordata; class Aves; order Sphenisciformes; family Spheniscidae; genus Pygoscelis; species Pygoscelis adeliae. The sequence continues at coordinate 2,371,730 of NW_008824772.1, forward strand.
TAGATTTTTAAGAGGAATCTACAAACGCATTATCATACCCAAGGTTCTCAACTACTAAAATGTAATGTATCACACTTACGTCCACTGAGAGAGAAACCCTTGGTATGTAATCCACCCCCTTTCATTTGTACAAACAGTGTTGTTAACATCAGGTCCCCATGGCATGTAAGGGAAGACTTTGAACAAATCTTTCAATTCCTCGGGAGACAAAGCACAATCTCTGTCCTGGAAACAAGCATACGATATCAGACATAAATCACTTAATTCATGTCTATTCTAAACTGATATTTTCTTGCTGTACGCTTGCAAGATTCAAGAAACTAGCTATAAGAAACTGAGCTGCTTTCTTTTTAATCATTGTTATTTTCTTCTTTTTAAATAAGACTAAATATATAAGCTAGTTAAAAAAAAAATTGGTAGTACAACTATAACCGCCAACTCTCCTTGTAGACAGAAATATAAACAGCAGGCTAGTTTTGACTGCAAAGCTTAAGCCAGAGCCAGTTTCTGAATGAAATTACATAATGACCAAAACCACACTTTTTGCTAGCAAAATTGCTAGCAAACTAAGCCTCTTAAGTATAATGACACACACGCTCTCAAATTAAAAGCTTACCAAATCATGTTTATCAAAAATACTTTGAAGAAACAAGTATGCATGATGATTTAATTCTGTTGTGCAGTCTGGAGGAATTTTTAGCCTGTTTATTGAAAACAAAAACAAATACAAGAAGTGTTAAGTGTGTTTATGAAATATAGAATATTAAAACTCAAAATACAGACTTTTTGAATTGCAACATTTGGTGTTTGACCTTTGCATTTAGCTTTATTAATTTATCTTTAAAGAGATCAAAGCACATACTTTTTATAAGGAATTCTAAAATTTTGAGTGTCTTTATATTACATGATATGTAGCTATACAGTAATCAGGTTTTTGTTTGGTTGTTTCATTTTTGTGTTTTGGGTTTTTTTAATGGAAAATTATATACTTATGTTTTTGAAAAGAAGCCACAGAGTTGGTCGATCTCTTAACTTTTTAATTTGCGGATTTTCAAAGGATCTCAAGTGCTATGAAAATACTGACAAGCCTTTTCTAATTTGTTGCCACATACAATAAACAACTGCTCAGATTTATGTTCCAGTTTTGTATTAAGAGTCTCTTTTGCCATCTTTCTTATAAAGAGAGATAGCAGTACATGATTTGGCACAAGAGACGGGAGTTCTTCCTTCGTAATTTTTAGTCACACCAAGATTTTGGCTGGTATGTCATAAAGTAAGGGAGATACTTGATATAACAATGTGTTAAATAAACACACTACAATAACCCTTTCCTCCCCAAAGCAGGAGGCAGCATAAATTAAATGCATGTTAAGTTAAAGAAAGCTAAAGTAAGCAATACATACGGAGGAAACAAGTACTCTGGTGTAAGCTCTAAGTCATCATCATATCCAAAGCGACGTAAAACAGTCCAAGTTGTTTCATGCCTTCCTCGCTGAATGAAAAGTGTGTGTAGAAAAAGAAAACCTAAAAATCAAATTATGAAATCTTAAGGCCCTGAAGTGCTTTATCTGCTACAAGTATTTTTAATAGAATCAGTATCAGACTGAAAACAAAAAAGCTTGAAATACACATTCAGATTTTAAACCTCCTGGGTGACATTACAGCATTATCTACACAGACTGAAGGTTCAGAAATCATGTTATTTGTAAAAGTGTCCTTCAAGGAACTGTTTCCTTAAAACAACCCACTTGGCTTTCTGTTGTTGTTTGCTTCTTTCAGTACCAGCATTTTACAAGAACTTAGCTGTATGAAAATAAAGACAACAATATTTTCAACAATTTAAAATAGTAAGCCTTATCAAGAAGCCTGGAGAGTAGTCTCATGGAAGATTGCATTTAGTTTTCCTGTATCAAAGTAACTGGGTAGGATTTTTGTTTAGCACTTTCCAGGGCTTAATGAACACTGAGATTTCACTGTTTAGTAAGGCTATGCCTTAAGATTCCCACTCTTTACAATTTCTCACGAGTCCTATTACGTATGTAAGCTCCACAAGCAAAACAGTTACATTGATGCTCAGAAAGAAAACGTTTTTTATCCTTTCACTTTTGCCATATGCTCTGAGCAAATCTGTACAACATAGCTGTTAAAACATTGACAGACACCACACCTTGCTGACAAGTGTTGCAGACAGTGAGCCTAGAGACAAGATACAGATTTATCTAGGAGACAATCTCTTTTGAATCAGTACACTTATTTGGATTCCAAGCTCTGTAACGAGAAGTGAGAAAGACCTTATTTTATTCACCCCGGTATTCCTCAGTTTAATCATCCTTTGATATCATACTGCCACTACACCCAGCTCTTGTAGTCTAAAAGAATCAAGACAGAGATCATACTCCAAAAGACTAGCTTTTTAATATAAGAATGATTATCAACTGCATAAAGACATATCTTTTTAGAGTTAAATAAGGCTTACCTTTTAATGTTAATCCATTATCTGCAACTCCATCACTTAGGTTTTTCCTGACTACATTCTTTACATCTTCCAAAGCTTGAGGTGCCAGTGGTGTATTAAAACAAATTCTCTAACAGAAAAACAAAAAGAGCATGTTAGGACCACTGGCTACTAAGCTGGACAAACAGCATGTCCTGTATGAAATACAGCCTTAAACGTTCTGGTAAGCTAGTAAAGGACAATCCAATTTCCTGGCGGAAATAAAGGTGTACAAAGTTTACTTTATTTTTAAATGCAAGCAGTGGGGCTTGTTCATTTAAATAGATTTTTTTTTAATTATTTTGCTTTTGAACTAAAACTTGAACAATGGTTAGAAATAAAATTAATACCATTTCAGTTTTTACAGATCCACTCTTTTATGCTGCACTTCAGACTTTTAATATTTAGACCCAATTCCCTTATAATTCACCTTACTACTGTTCCTTCAAAACCAATCACTTGTTTTTCTAGAATTATATAGTTCAACTATTAAGCATGGTGAAAAGATAAGCAAAAGAGTTACCTGAAAGAAGTTGAGCTCTGCATCATTGAGAGTACCATCATTATCCTGATCAGAAATTCTAAAAATGCGAGTGAGTGCTTTAATACAGGCAGGTTTCATCTAAGGAATAAAAGAAAGTTCAGTATCTTTCTAGGCTTGAATATAAAAAGATTACATTGAATGACATCAGGCAGCTCAATCACATTAAAACAAATACTAGCCTCCATTTTCCATTTTTAGAACAGAGACATTCATACACACGTACACAAAAATAAAAAGCAAGAGGAAACAAAATCCTGATCTAACAAATTTATATCCATAAATTTAAAGCAATTATTCCACATTGAATGTCTTTCTATTCAATTATTAGAAGAGCCTCAAGCTCTTCACAAGCTGAAGGTGGCACTACTTAATTAAAAAAAAAAATCAGTGCTCTAAATTCAGTCTTATTGCTACAGAAAGCTTAAAAAAAACCCAAACCAACCAACAACAACAAACTGAACTTTTTTTTTCCCAAAACATTTTTTGGTGGGGAAAAAAAAAAGGCCTTGCAATCCCAGTGCCTCGCAAAAATAAATGGCTCCAGAATTACAGTCAACCCTTTCTAAACAAGCACACTATCTCTATTCACTATTTTAACTATGGCTTCAGAAGGCTTCAAACATCAAATAGTGAAAATCTTCACAGGGCTCATTCATCTACCAGGCAAAGCATTGATCATACGGACTATCTCTATCACAAAAGAACTGCTGGGATACCTTCCGAGTGAAGGAAAACAGACAGTGGTAATTCTCTCCCAACAACTACAGTGATGATGGACTCTTCTCTTCACAGAGGTCACACAGATTGCATAGAGATTGGTTTTGGAAAACCAAAAAGATTTCAGCACAACAATTTTATCACAACATTACTAACTCACAAAGATGATTCTGATGGAAGAAATCAAAACAGGGTTATTCTCTGGTTCTCTACTTAACAAAGTATTTATGACTGAAGCAACTTTCCTACTGCCCAATACTACACGGGGGTTATGTTTAGAGATTTTATTTGTATTTGCTCATGAAATTAATGGGTTTTTTTTAAAAAAAAAAAACATACTCCTTCATAATACTCTGAGCTAACTACTTGTGATACTTAGAAAGCCAGCCACACCACTTGTTTCTTATTCCTTTTGCCAAAGTCTCACAAGA
>NW_008824772.1:2375997-2384993 GCF_000699105.1 Pygoscelis adeliae
ACTGAGTTACTGTGAAATGCATATGTAAAAGAGAACTGAATTGAACACATGATTTTGTTCATATTACATTGGGTTTAAAGCCATTACCAAAGCTTCTCATTTTACTTAGCAATTCACATGGGCAACAAAAAACTGTCTTCATTGCTCTGAATGAAGAGGAAAGACAGATCGGATTAATACAACACAAAACAATCACCATGGTTCTGGAATATAACGCTTGACATTTGGAGGTGGGGTGGTGGTAACAGAACACACTAAGAAATGCAAAATCCACTGAAAAGGAAAGAACAGGAAAAGTTACTAACTTCCCCCCCTCTATTATTTGTTCTTAGAATCTATGTATAAATACCTCTTTCTCCTCTGGGCAATAAAGAGGACCTGTAGGATGTAGAACAGCTTTCTGTGCATAATAAAATAGCTCAGATATATTCTTCAAGTTTTTGGCTGAACACTGAAAGAGAAATCCTTATATTGATTAGCTAGTTTCTTGACTATTTGGTGATTTCTTCTGAAGTTTAAGCAAGCACCAAACTTTTAAAGATCTAGCCCCCTCTTGTGGGTACAGTGCTGTTTTGGAAAAAAAGACATCTAGCCCCTGTACCTGTTCAGTGATTAATAAAGGAGTTCTCACTACAATTTGCTGCCATACCAATAACAGAGAAATCAAAAAGTTGTATCTGCTTTGAAAAAAAAAGAAAAAAAAAGAAAGAGAGAGGCATATCCACACATACTAATCCCATTTTCAATACTTTGCAGACACCTGTCTGGCTTCATATTAAATTTAAAATACGTGCGAAAGGCAAGGATGTGAGGAGGCTCTAAACATTAGAAGAATTTGACAGTAATATTTGATTATACAATAGTGTAATCTTCTCTAAAGAAAAATAACATATAAACTCACCATGATAATGACTTATATTTGAATATTTTCTTTTGAACAACAAAAGAAAAATCACCTTTTCTATTAAAAAGTTGCCACACATGCTTAGCAAGAATGTATTTTTTGTTACTCATTCTAACTTCAGAAAGTCTTGCATACCTCTACACATGTTTCTATCTCTGTATATTGATTCATAATGGGAAGGATAGTTTCCATACTGCTATATTCCACTAGATCAGACTTGTTTCCAACTAATATAAGAGGCAGCCTGGAAACAAAAAAAGGTTAAGAGCTTTAAAGACAGAGGCATAAAAAGATCTATCTTAAATTAGCATCCTACCTCCCACCGGAAGCCATTATATTATTTTCATGACATAATTAAATATCACAGGCAGCCAATAGGCAAAACTAAACTATAGCAGTTTTAAGTAAACTGTTTTGATACACACTTAGACAGAAATGTACTTCTTGTTGATACTATGAAAAACACACAGTTAAACACAAAAGTAACCGATCATGTTATTATTATACAAAACTACCACCAATAGAAAATGTATACAGACCATGTAGCCAAAACTAGTTATACCATAACAAATATAAACACACCTGGTAAAAGCTGCCCATGAAATTCAAAGTAAATAGCATTGCTGGCATATGTAACAGACCTACATACTTTAAATCTCTTGTTGCTTGGACTTCTTATATAAACTTTAAGTTTAGAATTTGATTTTCTTAAACAATTAACATCCTCAACACTGTCCATTGACACCCATCGACGTGCAGCCTAATTCACACTTCTCATCTTTACTTATGCACCTGCTATCTTTGTCTGTCCTTTCATTGATGAGAGGAATCCATCGACTTGTTACCTAAAGTGGGGTTAAAAACAAACATGAAAAATACATGTTCAAATTTAATATGACTGAACTGTGCACAAGTTCAACTACAACTGCTACTGCTTCTTTCCCAAGAAGTATTTACCCACAAAGGAGGAAAGAAATAAAAACTGGAGTTGATTAACGAGCAACTTTCTCAGATGACTGAAATGACTAAAAAAGTCGGATGTTGAAATGGACCAGAAGCAATAATACATTTGTATGTTCTCTTAACAACTTGATCTCACAGTCTTATGCATTTTGTACGTCCAATACAGGTTTCAGCTCGCCAACAGTTAACAGTCCACAAGTTACATCTCAAGCAATAACTGCATAAAATGTGTTACCATACCTTATCAATAGAGTTCTTGTTGTTAACAGCATACACTATACAAATCACATTTGCCTAAAATGAAAAGAAAGGAAAGGCATGGAATTCCAGTTTAGAGTCTCTAGAGCAACAGAGACAATTAAGAACCATATATAACAACATCAGAGTAAGAACAGTTCCACCATTAGTCAAAAACTGTGTCCCTGACCTGTTTAAGCTACTTGTAGCCTGACAACAGCTTAAACCAAATAATTTATATGTTGAGAAGTGCCAGAAAGCATGTCTTGCAGCATGACATTCACAGCTTATGCCTGCAGAGAGACCTATGCTACCAAGAAATCTAAACTGAAGAATCGTAATTTGCAGCCTCCCCTCAAGTACCAAACTAAATGCCAGAAATGGAACACAACACCGTGACAGACTGTACAGAAAATGTGCAAAGGTGCTCAGAAAGAACTGAAAATAGGAAACAGAAGGAATTATAAAATTACCAAGAATCCCTTGCTATTCATAAATGCAATAGTACAATGTGACAGAAAGAACTGAAATTGACCTTTCCAGGGTAGGATTATTTCTTTAGAAAAACTGTCAATCCCTTGGCCTACTGATTAAAAGATATTTAGTTTCTGTCCTTTCCCTCGGAAGCACAAAGCTTAAGCTCAATTCACCAACACAGTGGCAGTACCTGCTTTTCTTAAACAGCGGAAGGTTTACTATAGCACAGGGCACAAAACAAAACAAAACGAAAAGCAAGAGAGGTGCTGTGGTTTTTTTTCCAATTCAAACTGAAGCCCATCTAATGCAGAGAACTTGAAATGAAAGATTTCTCCAAAAGCAGAAACTATTTTCTAGTAAACACTAGAAGACACTTACCTGTGATATTTCATGGTAAAGCTGCTCATCACTTTGCTCTGCTTCTGCATTCAATAGAATAAGCCATTCATCAATACTAAACATTTTTGCAAACAAAACTGAAAAACTTAAGTAACTGAACTAGGGTATTTCATAATGCTCATAAGACAGCCTTGTGAAAGCTCTTGTTATTTAAATGTCTTTTTATAAAATGCACTAAAGAGTGCTTCTACTGTGACAATAATGAAATCGATCCATTAACTTGCAAGACAGAAACAGTCTGTGGCACACAAGTTTTTTAGCAGCTACTTTCAAGAGGAGTAATTACATTTGTAGACAGGTTCTCTCTGGAATGAGTCATAGTTTCCGTCCCCCTACATTTATCAACAGCCCCTTCCTGGGATAATAAGTAGCAACATTGTTCTATAATGTAAACTTCTACAACAGAATATGACATATGTTAATTTTATTGCAGTGTCCATTTTTTTTAGTGAGACCAAGCTTCTGTTAACCGCATCTATGAAACACTTCATCCAATAGAAAGAAAAACTCACTCCACATAAATTTAACCTCAAGTCCAATGAAAAAAATATGCCTTATTTCTTCGTTCCAAATAGGTAAACACACCAAAGATATTTCCTCAGTGGTGGTGGGAAAGAGAACACAGGAAGGTATCTGCTAACGTGGCCTAATTCTTGACTTCTATTATAAATGGCAGAAGGATTTTTCTAGCTGTGCAACAGCTGCATATATTTCCGATAGCACATGAACCTTGATACTGAGCCTATTTACCTATTCAGTAAGGTTTAATATAACAAAAAACAAAAATACAAAATATGAAACTGACGCAAAAGGATAAGGTGTCCAAACTTAGACTTTTAGAAAGACATAGAATATAAAGTATGTAAAGTCTCCTGCATCTTAGTAAATTCTTCACTGAAAGAAAGAAAAATAGTTTTGAATTCCATGAAAGTACCCACCTTTGTCTGAACCTGTAAATATGTCCGTCACACAAAGAATACTGACTTCACTGGAATATTGCTACGACTGTCTTTCACGGAAGTACCAGCAGCAGTTAATGTTAGGCTTCGAACGGAAGGACAACTTCCCATGAGTTTCTATTTAATCTAGTCTTTTCCTACATGTAGCTTTGGTCCCATACCAGTATGACTGTTAAAGAGGCCACTGAGTTAGATACACAATTTCATACCAAATCAGTCAAACAGTAATGGTATTGTGTAGTCCTTACCTGAATAATCCACTATGTGGGTTGGCACTCTTTCAGGGGTGACATCAGCTGGAATGGTGATTTCTTCAGCTCGTGGTGGGACCTTGGGTTGTAAAGAAACAGCAAGGAAAAGCCTTTAAATATAATCCAGAAAATCCAGACGGTCAAAAAAAGTTGTATACTATAATACACCTGCCAATTAGTCAGCTTTAAATAGAACAACTTATTAGTAGTTCAAGTACTTTGGGGTTTTTCTTTTGCAATGTACTGAAAGTCACTGCTACTTTCTCGTTCTTTATTAGTCTACTTACTGAATAAGGAACTTCCTGCATGCTTTGCAAGAAAGCAATGTTGTTAAGGGATTCAATGAATGCTTCTATAAAACTCAAATCCACTATACCCAACCACCTATAGAGAACTATTATAATAGTGAAAACTATAAAAAAACCTGAATTGCAATTTACTTTAAACAAAAATGTCATATAAATAAAAGTTCTAAAATTTGGGAGGTTATCAAATTCAACCAACTACTTCAAAGTGCTACACATTCTTTAGCAGGAGAGTAACATCACAGTTAGCATGTCATTATTGACAAATTAAATACTGTTTAATCTATGTTTAAACATTTTAATTTTTGCACAAGATATCCTGGTCCTACTCCCACTGAAATCAGTACAAGAACTACCCCTTTGAACAGTGCATGAATTGTTAAAAAAAATTAAATATTCAAGATACGGCAAACAAACATGACAGACAAAATACAAGTCTCAATTTTTACATAATCATAACCTGACAAGTTCCTTGCTCCTGACAGAGTGCTAAACACTAAGCTCAGAAAAGCCTGCAAAGCAAAACATGATACTAATAAAAAGCATGTACTGCAAAATGCTGTAAACTAGCTATGATTGCTGGCCATTTTTTCCAGAGAACGCTAATCCATATTCAGAAAGAATCAACTTAAACCTAATTTTAACCTGCACAGCTATTTATTGCCTTTTACCTGCTGACCCTGACCTTTCATGATACTTTCGTTTTCTTTTAATAAAAAAAGGAAAAAAAGAAAAGCCAATCACCAGAAGAATGCTCTTTGTAAAGCTTCAGGCTCTACTTACATCTTCATCAAGAATGATTACTGATAACACCCAGTATATTAAACACTATTTCAAAGTCTGAAATGTCTGTTACACACACCCATATAGCTCTGATCTGCATGACTGACCTGCAGGAATTGCACGTCTCTTTCAGCAGTTTATATAGGATGCAGTATTTTTTAAAGTTATTTCTAGAATTTCAGGCAGATTTTTGTGTTATATATAAATGATGCTTTTTCTCTCAACATGAATTTAGAGAAATATTCTAGATTATACAGCAGGAAGAAGCTGAGAAGTGACTAGAGGCCTACAATTCATTAAATTCATCAACAAACAACCTGTCAATGTAATGGGTCCCTGAGCAGTTTAAGAACAAACAGAAACTGGAGCTCCCTTTTAACTGCAAGGTTGGCAACTAAATTCAATTATGTTAACAATCTAATCTTGACTCATGAACTGTGGTAACCTACTGATTTGCATTAAGCACAGCGCAGTGTAGATTCAAAGAGCAGCACATGATGTCTATTTTAAGACTTGTGATCAGAAGAAATAAACATTCATGTTTATATGTAAAAAGCTTAACTATTTGCAGCAGCTGCAGTTCTTTTTATGGTATAGAGAGAACTATGTGCGGTTTTTTTAAAGGAATAAAACGTAGAAGTAGCTTTACTTCTATTCTGGAAGAAAGCAGTAAGAGTTTTCAGCATTTTTTACTTCAAAAGAGTCAGGAAAACATTCTTCAAAAGTAGAAATAAAGGAATGTCTTGCTTAGTTACAAAAAATGGCTAAGTATAAGTCATACAATGTGACTTTTTAATTCCTCATTCTCATTCATTTTTCAATCTACTTGCTCTTTAAATACCACACTCAAAAAAATTTTGAGGGTCTTGCCTCTTTCAGCACCTTCCCATTTATGAGTCTCTAATGTTGAAATATGCAGCCAGTTATGACCAGTTTCAACTGCTTAAAAAAAAACCCTAACACTCCTCAGATATCAAAAAATGAGCTTAACTAACCATGTGAAAAACAAGAAAGGAACTTAGATAAAATTTAAATTCCTAATCTTCATGCAGAAATATATTTAAACTAACCTACATCACTCTTCCAGAAGTCATCACTGCAGTTTTAGACTTTATTTTTTTTCTAAATAGGAAACACTATTTTATAGCAGAGCCTATTACCTCACTCTTTGAAAAAAATTATACAACAGGATAGATATAAAACATAGAAGACAAATAAGAATGCTCTACCTCTTCTGGAAATTCTTCACTGACAAGAGACATAATTAGTGATGTCTTCCCAACTCTGGCTGCAGAAGCATTAAAAACAGAGATTAGATAATTTTGTTTTGTTACACCCAATAGTTGCATCACATCTTAAAAAGGTAAGTATTTTCAAAACATTTTCCAACTGATCATGTTAAAGGCTTTTTATCTGTCATTTAAACATACTAAATATGGATGACAGCAATTCTCTCATAATTCTTTTATTGCAAAACCTTAGGATCCATTTCACACTTCTGCAATTCATCCAGAAGGGAATCAAATCCTGTTCTGTCTTACACAAAAGAATTAGCAGGTTTTAACCTTAAGACAGAACACGTAAGCAAACAAACAAACAAAAGTTCAAAACAAACTGGAAATGCATTAATACAACTTAATAAATAGAAACAAAGAAAGCACACAGAAAGGAATTTAGGAATTAACTATTTTTATAGTATTCTTGATACAATGATTGTGCTTCAGTCCTAAACTACTAAAGATAAGAGCTGGACAAGAAGACATGGCTCTATTATCAATGGACAAAGCTGCCACAAACTAGTTTGACCACTTTGAAAGTGCAAGAGCATAATCTCCTTGATACAAATGAGCTGTCCCCCACAAAAAGTGAATAAAAAACGAAACCACCAACCCTTCTAAAGCCACAGTTTTCTTAATCCAGGAAGAGGAAGAATATAATCTCTGCTTCAATATTCAGCTGTATTGAATCAAATAAATGACTCGGTTTACCTGCAAAGTTCAGACTTCTGATATCACAGTTGATTGCTTGGTTTTGAGAATCTTTAACGTGACCATTTAAAATTAAGAGTTGGTAACTTTTCTCAGGGTTCCCCTCTCTCTAAAAACCTTCATCTGTCAACTTCCTGTTCCTTTGAAAGCCTTGAAAGACTACTACCACTTTGTTCTCGAGACATTTCTTAAAAAACCAAAAAGTTCAGATTCAAATATTATCGGGGATTGTGTATTTCTGACAGCCCTCAATTCAAGCAAAAAAAACTATTTCATCCTGGATGTATAGCGTCTTCGCTAGCATGCATGTTTTACCAACCAAGACACTGCTCGCAATCAGTCGGAGCCTGCATCACTGTTCCTACTGAAAACAATACCAAATGTCACCAATTGACAGAAGTTGTTTTGCTGATATCACTGCATTTACACGTGTCTAATTAGTTGTATATAATTCTGAATATGGGAGGAAAAAGAAGAGATGAAATTGTAAGACATTGTTTTTGTGCAGAAGATGCTATTACTGAACTGATGATCTTAATCAAAGTACATTCAACTTATCCAAGTCTATTTTTCGTTACAACTGTTCATTACAATTCCAACAAAAATATAACATAAAGATGCTCACAATCCCTGATGTGTGCCATGTACTGTATGTTGCTATATTTAAGAAACCCGTATCTTTCAAATTTTCAGTTGGACACATTGTGAACTTAGTTGCCAAATCAAAGCATCTGTTACACCTGTACTGAAACCGCCGTACAGAGCTAGTTCAGAACACACCATTGCCAAAGAAAGTAGGGTAAGTTAGGCATATATTCTGAAGAGGAATTCAACTGTGTATTCAAATGCACAAACACATTTCTAAACAAACTGAGTCTTTTAAAACTAGCCAAACACAAGCTTAATGAGGTAACTCTTCCTGCATAGTACCATCTCCCTGAAGATTCCTCTACGAAGGAAGTCACAGAGGATCTTTCTAGGCAGTATAGACAGAGCCAACCCGCACTACAAAATAACTGCGTACACTGTACTATAAATATATACGAGGCATTCAATTCTCAGGAAAGCTTTGTTAGTAGTGCTACATTCTTAGTATAATTAAGTAATTTTACTACTAACACTTGGTAATTACTCTGTATTCTTTTTTTGTGAGGAACTTAAGCGCACTTTACAAACTAACAAAACAGAACCTACTTGCTGCTATTTACATCAGTAAGAAGCTGTATCTCTGAAGGCCTAACCACTTATTTGGGTACCTACGCGCGAACTTAAGGACATAATTTTGGAAACATACGAGAAAACACAGACCGACTGTAACGCTGGCATGCGTGTCAGTACGTGCTGTTTATTCAAGGTCACACAGTAAGTTAATGGCAGAAGCAGAGATCTGGGCTCCCTGGCCCCGTCCTAGCCACAAGTCCACAACACCCGACTGATAACTGCCTGGAGCACATCTGGCCACAGAGATGTTTATGATTTCCAAACTGAGTAAATAAGAGAGATTTAAATTTGGTTTCCACAAAAAAAAGTTTAAACAGGACGCGGCCAAATACCGGGCAAGAACTTCAGCCCCGTTTCATCTCCAGGGACGTCCAAGAAGCACACCAACTCCGTGATCTGACGTCCACGCTACGAGCTCGGTATCCAGCAAAGGGACGCAAGAAGCCGAGAACTCCCGGCCGAGCACACACACACAGGCTCCCCGGCCCGCCGGCGCGCCCCCCCCCCCG
>NW_008824772.1:2385560-2393083 GCF_000699105.1 Pygoscelis adeliae
GTGCCTCAGAGCCCCGGCGGGAAATACGGCAGGCACCGGGCTGGGGGGCGGCTGTCCCCCCCCGCCCTGGGCTGCCCTGGGCGGGGACTCTGTTCTGCCACTACGGAGCCATGATGCAGATTTCAAGTACTGTAATGAAACGCTGGGGGCTGCAGCGGTGCGCCGGCCGAGCGAGTGCGTCCGACGCACGGGAACGCATCAGAAGCGAGCCAGCGCGCTCCCTCTGGAACTGTGTGGTAATTTATGATCCAAACCATAACAAATTGCTGCTCCTGGGCAGTACGGCGCGACTTGTTTGTGGAAAATTACAGGTGCCCGGTGAGTTCATCGTTATGTCACTGTTCTTTTTCCGGATGGAGCAGGAAGGGACACCTGGGTCCTAGCCAGAGGCAGCAGCATTAGCTATGCGTTACACTGTCGGCAACACCGAGAGCGCGCTATCCCCCAGTCTTGTGGAAGCTGATACACACACCTCTGGGGTCTTACAAATGCGCATTTAGTCCAAAGTGCGTCCAGAGTGTTCAGTGACAGCAAAGGAGAGTAACCTTGAAGATTACCACCAGTTCTGTCAATGACTTTAAAAGCCACGGAGATCCATTTGGCTAAATGAGCTAGTTGAATCCCACATGCTTTATTCACATTAAACTTCTTATTTTGTTCATTCTGGAATGCCACTGTCTTCCTGAAGAAGCTTTTGCTTCTTGGGAACTCTGTTTTTGCTTTGCCTGCACGTGGTCCTCTCAGAAATTCAGCTGTCAGGTTTTTGCAGGACCTGAGCTCTGGCCCCTTCACCCCGCACAGGCAACAGGGACCTCCCTACAGCCAGAAGATGCAACAAACAAGGGCAGAAACATTGCCTGTATGCTGGCAAGGAAACTCATAGAACCTCTTGTTTCCTTAGGCTCCCTGCAAGAAAAGATGGTCCTTTCCATGACACAGTCCTATTTGCTGGCTCTTTAAAAGAGCAATAAAGTGACCGCATGATTTATTAGCTGATACAAACACATTTGAAAACATCTGCTTCCAAAACGATTCCCATGGTCACACCACCACCAGGACTGACAACCCTTTGGCCTGGGCAAGACTAAAACAAGACACGGTGCCAGTGAGATCATGTTCTTCTGGGAGACCTCCCTGCAGTGTCAGGTCCTCAAATACAAAGCCTATTTCCTGTAGTTTAGTATCTACCCTAAGGAGAAAGATTTTCATGCATGACATCAGCAACATTCTTGCCCTCTGAGCATTCCTTACTCAATCAGATCTTTCTAAAGGAAGCTCACTTGACAGAATGAAATGGCATTGTCTGTTCTCATATAGTTTTTGGCTCAATGTAGGAAAATGAGGTCCATGGGAAGGGCTTATCTGCAACCTCAGAGCTTCCTTGGTGCATTCCTTCCTAGGAATATCCTGGGATTATTTAAAGCTGCTTAAGAAATCCACCTCACTCCCACAGGGATGGTTACCACCTTTAGCATACACTGGAATTGCTTTAATGAAGTATGGCTACATCAGAGCACAGCATGAGGAAAAGCAGAGCAGAGAAAGTATCAGTTGCCGATTTCCAGGAAAGCCTGGGTAGCGATACACTCCTTGGTACATTCCTGTGCTAAACACTATAGAAGCTCTGCAGTCATAGCCAAAATTGTCTCTCTTCTGAACAGGCTTTACCTCCTGTTTGTATGACTTATAGTTAAAGATCCATTTCTTTCTAGACTATATAGCCAGAAAGGGTAAAGAGGATTTGAGGTATTGATTTCAAATGTATACAAAAGCATTTCCTTGTCAGTGATGGAGTAAAATGACACGGTGTTCTTTTGTAGCTCCATGACAGACTCATGCACTCCAGTGGGAAGGTGAAGGTACTTGGCGACCTACAAGATGGATCTTATTCCTAACCACAATCTTATTAAAAAAAAACCCTTTTGCCGATAATAAATGGGATGCTTACCTTAATAAAACTTATAGTCGTCTGTTCACTGGGACATGTTCTTGCATATTTTATCAGCAAAAACATTTGTTTCGTGTTTTAAGCTACAGCTGTAGTACTGTGTGTTGACTGTAAAAATATTTCTGTAAAAGTGATGCAGAATTCAGACAACAAATGGAGCCATTACGGCTTAACGCAGTAAAGATCAGTAAGGTGCAATAACTGCCCACACATCAACTCGGACTCTGCAGCCAGCACAAGCTACAACACAGCTTATATACCTCCATGAAACGGGTTTCTTATCCTTTTTATCTCGCATATGCAGTCAGGTGTAGTATTGCATTATGCTGCAGTAACTGATTAATTCAAGGCAACTTCATTGTGTTTCTATGCTTCAGGTAAACAGCCAGATCTCCTGCTGATGTTTAAAAGCCGTTTTCGTCAGCAAATCCACAGTCTCATAATCACTTGAATATTGTTATTGAAGAGTCACGCTGGCTTGCATACTTACACTGAGAAAACTGGCTTGAAATGATTGGTTCTGGGTTTTTAGCTGCAGATTCTGGAGGTATTGAGCAGACACTCGTCTCCTGATACAAGTCTGGAGGTTGCACTAAATATGAAAAAATTTAAGTGTTAAGGCACTTCTTCAAAATGTAAATAGGAAGTATTTATGCTTCTAAAGGAAAACATACATAAAATAAACCTAGCTAATGGTTAAAGTACAAAACAGAGTTGCTTTTTTGATTGTATAAATTATCAAAGAATGTGTAGGCAAACATTTTTACCCAAAATTAACAAAACACTGTATGCTGCTGCCCCAAGTGTGGTCAGAATGGAGAGGTCAGAAAAGTTAGACGGGTAAAGCAGTTGGATCTTTCTATGCAGATAAGCCATTTTCTGTCATAAAAGTGTTTACAGTGTTCATTTTTTTCTGAGTATCGTGTTTCTTGTGTTGCTTGCACGTGCATTTTGTAAGCACAATGTAATTTTTTACTCTAATTGCTGACCAAAAAGCCTGACATTCAGCCCTACAGCGTTAAGGTCTGTTTCTAACTTTCTGTGACATTGTAGTGCATATTTACAAGACTCATTTGCAGACACTTTCTGGTACAGATACATAGTACATTGGCTTCAACATGAAAGCCGTCCTTAAAAGTTCCTGCCCCACACCTCTGCCCACTGATTCCTCGGTTTTGCTAGTAAAAATGATCATGGATCAAAGCTGTAAACTCAGTTGCTGAAATGATCGAGATAAGAAAAACCCTGAGGTAAAACTATGAATAAGTATCTGGGGTTTTTGAGGACCAGTGCTTGAAAAAGGCGGGTAGTGTTGGAAAGGGTGGGAAGGGGAGGATTGCCCCTCAGTGGCAGTGCGGCTTTAGGTCAGTCTTAAGTTGCTCTCAGAAACACTCAGTGGTCTTTCTACAGCAGAGAGATGGTGCTGGGAGGAGGAGAACTCCATGGCAAAGGCCATACCAGATCTAAAGCTTTGCTTAGACACAGCTTTTGGTGGGAGGTAATTTTGTGTCTGCTCTTAGCAAAGACCTTGCTGTTACATTACTCTACATTTAGAAAAACATATTTAAATGGATTATGTTTCATTCTCCGTTACTGATCTGCATGTCAGTCAGTTCTTTTCTTTTGGGCTCCCATGAAGAAGTATAAAGTAATCATGTTGTCTCCAAAACTGCAAGGGGTTTTATAATAAGCACACACATGCACACCTGTTTTCCCTGAAGTTTTTAGTTTGTTTTCCAAAGTTACAGACCTACCTGTTTGTAAGAATAGTTCTTTCATACAAATCTTTAGTGTGGGGTCAAAGTAGTGTCAAATTACAGCAGTCCAATCCCCCACGCAAGGGACTGAGTTGAGGGGGGTCACATGCAGGACCCTGCTAGATCCAGTCCCTCTAAAAAAAAGTGTCCTGATTTCGGCTGGGATAGAGTTAATTTTCCTCCTAGTAGCTGGTACAGTGATGTGTTTTGGATTTAGCTGAGAATAATGCTGATAACACACTGATGTTTTAGTTGTTGCTAAGCAGTGTTTATACTAAGTCAAGGACTTTTCAGCTTCCCATGCTCTGCCAGTGAGGAGGTGCACAAGAAGCTGGGAGGGGGCAGAGCCAGGACAGCTGACCCAAACTGGCCCAAGGGCTATTCCATACCATGGGACGTCATGCTCAGTTCATCAACTGGGGGGAGTTGGCCGGGGGGTGCTCGGGGACTGGCTGGGCATCAGTCGGCGGGTAGTGAGCAATTGCATCGCTTGTTTTTCCTGGGTTTTGTTCCTCTCTGTCTCTCTTCTGTTGTTTTCCATTTCATTACTACAATTTATTATTATTATTATCATTATTATTATTTTATTTCAATTATTAAACTGTTCTTATTTCAACCCATAAGGTTTGGTTTTTTTCACTTTTACTCTTCCAATTCTCTCCCCCATCCCACTGTGGGGGGGGGAGGGGGAAGGTGAGCAAGCAGCTGTGTGGTGCTCAATTGCCAACGGGGGTAAACCACGACAAAGAGATTTCAAAATAAGAAAAACTCACCTGGTGGCAACTGCCGAGCTTATTTCTCCGAAGTAAAATTTCCAACTTTCTGTTAAGATCTCCTACAGCACTTTTGACAACATTAAGCTTCTCATCAAGTGTAATTTTATTCATTGTTGAAGGTGAGCCTTTGTACCTATGTCTCTCAGGTAAGTTACTCTAATAATGACATAAAAGAATCAAGGGGAAGATGTAAACAATAGCTGTTATTGCATCTAGCATATCAGATTATATTATAAAGCCAGAGTGGGAAAACAGCAGTGATCTCTCTAAAATCTTATTCTTTGTATTGAGAGCTTCCTTTGTAGGAGAGTTATCTGAGAGAACTGACCAGAAATCTTACAGGAATTATGAAAGGATAGTTTATTCATAATAAAAAATAAAATAATTTGTTTTCCCTGAGAAAACTAAGAATGGGACTAATTTTTCTTACATGTATTACAATTGCCTTAAGTATATATATGTATATGCAAACCTTCTCTTTTTAAACTTTCTTCTTGTTCTAGAACCCAAACCAAAAGTTTTAAAATGTGTTAGTATGAGATCTAGCATAAAACACCCACAAAAGGGTAAGCCTCATTTGCCTAAATTTAGAAATTGTGGAAATCTACATTTGAGCTTGTTCTCTTAGTCTGCCTTTATAGTTGTGGAAAGAAACAGGCATTCTGAAGGCTTGATTAATCTCATTTGCAGGTAGGCGTCTCAAGTAGGTCAGATGACTCACGGTCTAAAGGTACCCATTTCTCTTCATTGCCTGTAACGGGACTCTGGATCAGATATAAATACATAGTTACAGGAGGTGAATTCCAGTGTAGGCCCCTGTGCCGTGGCCCTGGAAGTCTACTTCTGTCTCCTGGCACCGTCACACCCAGTGAGCCCCACTCCAGATTCCTGCTAGATAATTTGCATCACTGGAATTGTTGTTTTCAACATCAAAACAGGCTCTGCAGAATTTAAAGTGCTTTAACTGCCTCTTTTGAGAGCCCTTGACATATTTTCCCCAAGAAAGTTGTTAGAAAGTGCTTAATAACTTTGTGAGTTCTTTAACTTGCATACATATGTGTATATACATATTCTGGAAAAGAGATAATAAAGGATCTTATCTTAACCTCAGATTTGACTCAGGACTGGATTTAAGCAATGCAGTCCCCACTTCACTCCAGCTCACCAATGTCCTTGGAACAAATCTAGTTCTGAATTGCATCCCCAGCCTATGCCTTTTTTAGTACTTTTTCCCTCTGAATTTCTCACTCCGAACTTTCCCCGGTAACAGCAATCTCTGTGGATTGGTATCATTGTCTCTAGTGAGAATAGTGCAGTGGGGACCTGAAAGTGCCCTGTGCATGTTCAGCTATCCAACACATTCAGCTTAAGAGTTTCTACTCATATTGTGCCACTTCATTTCATCACTTACCGTTTGGGCTTTGATGTCTGTGAGCTTGTTCACTTCAACACAGAGCTGGTGAATAGTCTCTTCAATTTTCTGTTGAGCTGCTTTTTGCTCTTGTTCAATGAACATCAGTGTGTTTCTCTCCTGTCTTTCAACATATTCCTTCATGCAACAGAAATCTTAGTAATCTGGCTTTTGATCTGAGATGCGTATTCCTGAAAGGCAGAAAACATGGAGTTCATTGTGTTGTTAGAAAAGATGTGTGGAATATGAGATGCTACTGCCCCATCTAACGTGCTCTTTGACTGACCCCTGCCGACCAGTAACAGCTACCTTTATTCAAAGGAATAAAATATATTTGACACTATCCTGCATTACCTGCAATGAGATTTTGGGCATGTTAAGGATCTTGACTATTTTATTGACCAGCAGTCTTGGCCTGACAACTCAGAAAGATCAGTATTCCCTCTTTATGATTTGCATTTTGCATCTAAGAGTTCCAGAAACATTCAGGCTGCTCCCGGGGTAGGCAGAACAAGGCAACAATGCACAACTCCAGTGGCCTTTGTGCCAGCCAAGACAGGAGTTAGTACAGCTGGTGCCATAGCTCATTCTCATCGATAAAAACAGAGTTGTGACAGCAAGAGAAGGAAACAAAAAGGCAAATTCCTGCTCTGGGCTGGAAGGCTATGCTGGAGTCAATCATGTCTCCAGCTGGCAGTGGAAACAGAAGCTAACTGCAGGTAGTGAATGCACAATGTGTACCTTTGCTTTACTGAGATCTTTCTTCAAGAGGCGGATGGTCTCTGCAGTCATTTCTAGTTGCTTGGAGATGTCCTATATCTCTTCCTCCTTCAAAGCGACACATTGGACTATTTATCTATATAACCCTCAAAGAAAGCATGGCTAGGTTAAGCAGCAGAAAAATAAAAACCCCTAAATCATTGACATTAGTTAAGCACTGGACTGGTTGAGGAGGGATCTGGAAGACACAATTAACTCTTGAGTGGGAAAAGTCACAATGAAGTCAACATGCAACAGTCATCAATTACATGTTCAAATGTAATTATGAGCTTAAGCTCGGCTGCAGAGACTGAAGAAGACTTTTTAGATACACACATGCTAAAATAACAAAGGTCAATAGATTTTTCTCATCTCCTCCAAGTTTGGGAGTTATTTTAAGCAGAGATCTAGATCACAAACCAGTTCCATTTTGTGCCATTCAGCTGGGTGGAGCTGTAGCACTGTATAATCTTATGTGTCCTATATTGGTGCAATAAATAACACCCAGCTCAAAGAACAGTTAGTTATTACTATCATACATCAGCTGAATACATACAGCTATTAGTTCTCCTAATTCAGCTATGCAGTCCTCAGTGTATCAGACACCACTGATGAACCCCAAACACTGCTTTAGCCAAACCTATCTGCCCAACATACACGATATTGCTATGACAGTGCTAATATTAGCACGTGAAATGCAAAGGGGGGGGGGGGGCGTGAAAAGAAAGATGAAGTTAACTCAATCCTAGCCATGTCCCCATGTTCACGACCCTGGTGAAGTATTTACAATTGTGGCCAGGGTGGTCCTGGGGGGGTGCCGCGGGGAGGAGCCCCGGGCTGTCGGGGGGGGCCGCGGGGAGGAGCCCCGGGCT
>NW_008824772.1:2393553-2402562 GCF_000699105.1 Pygoscelis adeliae
GGCGGAGCGGAGCGGCCGACTGAGTTTCGTTTCCCCCGGGCGCCTCCTCCCGCGAGGCTCCCGCCGGGTGCCGGAGAGCCGGGAGAGCGCCGGGACGGGCGAAGACGCGAGGCTGGACGGCTCTGCTCTGATGTTTGCTCCGTTAGAGACCGCTGCGCTGTACCGGGATGGGCCATCTACACGGCTGAGCCCCACCGGAGCTCCCCACGCCAGCCAGAAGGCCCAGTACCGGCCCAGCTCTTCCTCTGCTGGCGACTTGGTCCGAGGATTTGGGTTGACTGTAGAAATGAACTGTGACACGGAGCTCCCCGTGACCTGGCCTTGACTTTTATTTACTCTCCAAAAAAGTTGCTGTTATCTGCACGATTTCATTTTCACAGGGAATTTCCCGGTTTTGTAACAAATGGTATCAGATTGCTGACATGGCTGGTCTACTGACCCATCCGGGAGAGCGAGCAACACAGCAGCATGGGACTTGCAGAGCCCCATCCGTGTCAAGTTTAGGCTACTGGATGGACTGAACTCTTCTGAAGTCATCCTGGGTTACTCAGGTCATCGCAAAATAACAACTAACATATGTCAAACCAAATGAAGACTGACATTGTTCCTTGTACAAGTCAGAAGGTGCTTTGCTATTGATTTCAAGGGCTGCAGGATTAGGTTGTTAAAAAGATTTGCTGAACCAGCATGTGAGCTAGAATGAATCGGGTTGCGTGGGAAGAAAGAGTGGGAACACAGGGAAGTTTACGGGAGCGTATCAGCAAGCAAAACTGCTGCAGATTGCTCAGAGTTGGATGGTGATGAGCTGGCTGAGACAGGCAGAATGATGATCCAACTCAAACCATTCTTCTGCACTATTGGGGGGGGGGAAAAAAGAGTTAATCTCACTAATCCCTGCAAGAATTGGCACTTCCTCATTTCTGCAGAACAGGAGAACTATTCCGGGTATCTCAGCAATTGTCAGCAAAAGATGGAAGCCTCACCAGAAACCTAGTCTGCAAGACTTCCTCTTGATGTGCAAACTAAGGTTATCTGAAAAGAAAAATTAAATATCTGAACGCCTGGCTGCTTGGCAGAACCAAATCTCAGACTTGGTTTTGAGACAAGAAAATACTCAGTGCACTGTGTCAGCCAATGCAAAGCTTCACGAATTCCTGCACAGAATGGATGTAAGTGGTATCTGATCAGGAGGCACTCGCCCTCCACTTCCAGCGCTGGTCCTCATTCATTGAGTGTCTTCAAGCAAGTCACTGAAGATAACACTTTTAAAACTAGTTTCTGCCTTTCAATGCTCAGACTAATCAAGCTCATTAAGCTTCATCTGTTTTTTAGGAGACAGATCAGCGTATGTTCGTCCTGTACTCATGATGTGTTTGCTGGGGCACTATGTGGGGTTGCTTTGGAAAAATTTGGTCTTCACATGTTGGATTTGCCACTCATAAAAAAGGCAAACAGCAGAGACTGTTGAAAGCAAGGAACTAGGAGTATTTTTCATAAGAGTGATTCCATTACAGTATCCTCCACAATTCAAACTTGACTTTTATTTTTTACTGTGCCAGAAATCTAACACTGTGAAAGACATTAAACCCACACTGTTGAAAACAGCCATGTCCCTATCTGGACAGGAGCTGCCTGACTCTGCTCCTGCCCGAGAAGAACATCCAGTGACTCCAGCATGAATTGGTATCTTAGATCTATCCAACAGGACACCCTGCATCTTCCTGATAGGAGACGGTATCTTTGCCTCTTGGTCACTGTCCCTGTGGACTCACGTAACAGATGACCCCATTCACTGGCAGGATATATGCCACTGGCTGGATTGTCAGGTACATCCTTCAGGATGTACAGGAGTCCTTCTGACATCAGATCAAGGCAAGAAAAGGAGGAGCTGATGTAATAGCACCTGCAGGAGTTCTCAAGGAAATGCATGCCAGCCCTTCTGGAGTCAGACTTTCTCCATTGACTTTGGGTTTTTTTTCCATAGGACAACACTGGATGATTCATCCCTACGTCAGGCTAGGAAGGCCTCCTCTGCTCAAAAGCAGGGAAGGGTAGGAAGAGAGAAGGCACTTCAAGCAAGGTTCTGCAGGGGCACAGATAATTTCTGAATATCTGCACTCCCCCTTACTCATTTCTCTGCTGCCACCCTTCCTGTGCCTATGGCTGTTGAAAGAAGCAGCCCTTTGTACTAGAGTCACTGCAGGGCCTTGAGCACCATCCTTGCCAACAGAAAGAGGCCACAGAGCAGTGTTGAACAGAGCCCCAAGAAGTGCAGTTCACCGGAACTCAGTGCTAGTCTTAACCAGTCAAAGGCTGGGCAATGACTCCATTTAAGGCGTCTATCCACTCCCTCTGCTCCCTATCATTCTCACATATAAACACAAACTCTCTCATTGGCGTGACCACAGTGATCGCTGGTTTCCTCTTCTTCACCCGGACTCCCTGGGGCAAGCCAGCTCGTACTTCATATCCCTCATGCCTCTTTCCAATAAAAACTTGGCCCTGTGCAAATGCATCCTAGAAAGAAGGAAGCAGAAGACAGCCATTAGCCAGTGGACAGCGCAGCTCCAGCAGACACTGTTCTATCCTTTGACATGGAGCAGGAACTGGGTATGTGTGAAGGGGACACCGATTTGGTGACGGGCAGCAGGAAACACAACGGAGTTTTTTTTACACTCACGGGCATTCTCAGAAGGTGGCGGTAGGGACCCATCCTTACAGAGCTGGTTGGTGGGTGTTCAGGAGCAAGGAAAGATATTCTCGTGGCTAGAGCAGTGCTAGGAAGCAGGATATTGGGGCTGCCAAGCCTCTGTTATTGGTGTATTGCTCATCTTGCCTAAGGTCAGAGGCACAATGGCAATAGGGCCGGGAAAGAGCAGGCTATAAACGCTACAGGCAGTAGCAGATACTGTTAAAAGACTTGGATCTTCCTCACAGCCACTGTAAGGGCCAGAGTTCCCAAACAGCTCAGCTCCAAAGAGATCCATTGACAAGGGAGATGAGCTCTTGAGACTGAGCCTGCTTCAGTCTTGCGCAGCCACTGGAAGAGCTGGATGAGAACAGACTCTTCCTCCCCACCCAACTTCATGAAGGGGCTTGTGGAATAACAAACACTCCTCTTACCAGTGGATTTTTAAAGTACATCAGGTTCCTTTCTTGAGAATCCAGGCAGAACCAGCGCACCTTAAAGGCCTCCTTCTGCTGCAAGGAGATGGTAGAAGTTCTTTAAAGACCAAGTCCCAAAGGGGAGTTCGGCCTATTCAAGGCAGATCCCTGGGCTGCTTAAATGACTTGGAGCTTGAGTTCAGTTTCATTCATCCCTGTGAGTCCCTGCTGTGTGCAGCCCGCAGCTCCCTTCTCCCCGGGTTCAAACTAGAGATTTGCATTCAATGACAATCCTTTGGGTAAGGCAGGGTAGTTTGGTTGTGATCAGATTACCAGGATTAAGAAAGTTGCAGCAAACGGATTAATTGAAAGCACAGCAGAGAATGATCCCTGGGCCAGTGGCGATAATGAGGAGGGCGTGCAATCAATTTCAGCATTTTGGTTTGGGGGGTTGTCCCTAGCATTGTGGGATGCACAATGGTAGGGACAAATGGTAGGGTTTTTTTTAAAGTGCTAATTCCATCAACTACACTCATCTGACCATTCTCTGAGCTATTCATTGCTCCATGCTGAACTGAAGGCTCCTGTCTAGGGCTCACTTCAGTTTGAGCAGAATTTAGGCCTCAGGAGAAAAACACATGATCTTTCATGCTTGTAGCTCTGAGCATTCTCTGTGCAAGTACCTGCAGGAAGATGTATTGGGACAGTAGCACTGAGCTGGGCCAAAACCCTAAGCATATTCAATATCAGCATTTCACCACAACTTTTTAATGGGACTTCGGCTCATGGTTCACTCAGAGGACAGCAAAGCAAGAAGTGGCAATGTTCAAACAAGACCTCAGATCTTTATCTCCTCCTTCAGCAGAGCCTGGAATCTCCCTCTCCTGTTTCAAGGTGTAGTGGCCCAAATACTTTCCCACAAAAACCAAACCAAACCATAGGCTTCACTGTGGAGAATTTGCTCACTCATACTTTGCTGCTATAAGCAGATGTGACTTATGTGCTGCTGACTTTAAGAGAAACGGGGAAGTAGGGGAGTCAGCATGTGATGTTCTGTTCTAGCAGGAGCTGCAGTTAGCAGATACAGCTATCCATCTAGCATTGTGTAACAGGACTTTGCATGCCCACTGCCAGCTAATCCTTTTTGCTTACTCTTCAAGGAGGATTCTTCTTCCCAGTCTTATTTTCCACACAAAATAAAACATGATCCCAGAGAACACAACAGGCTTGAACATAATGTCTTTTATCAACCCAGGAAGCATATAGTCACTCAACAAACCATTTACTAGTAAACATCATAGAATTATCAAATATTCTCCATCTGGAATGATCCTGTTTGTGTACTGCCAAGTATGCACTTACTTTTGGTCCTGTTTTCTCCATATATCCTTCTTTGACATAATTTCTTGTGATCCTGGGTATGAGCTAGGAGAACACAAACACACAAAAAAACCTCTGTCTCATTCAAGCTTGCTTTTCTGTTCTGTTTCTGTCAAAGCTAATCACCATAACTTTTGGCTTTTGGGGCCTAGGGTTTTTTTGGCTGCTCAGTAAAGAGAAGTCTGAAATAAGAAGGAACATAAGGTTTTTGAAATATTACACTTTATAAGGACCACATGGGAGACTTTTAGGCCTTAAATGTTGACTACGTTTTTGCATATTATCCAGTGTGGCCTTTCCTTCTACCTCTTCTGTCCAGTCTCAAGACCCATATGCTGCTGTTTGAGCACCTGACTCTGGCAGAAGTGAGAAAATGTTTTCCCATGCTACGTTTGCACAGACTGCTTCAAGCCCTGTTCAGTTCTCACCTCAGGCTCAGGGACAGCTGGGAAGGTTGTTCTGAGATAATGGTAACGTGCTGCCCGAATGGCATTGAACCAGTCAACAATCTCCTAGGGAAAACACACAGACATACAAACATAAAGACAAGAACAACAAGAAGGAGTAAGAGTGCTGCCTCTCCAAAATGCCTTTATCCTTTCTTGTGACCTCTTTGCAAAGATGTACTTTCTCCCCAAGGGGCAGAGAGAGTCAGTGACTTGTCCCAGACACCTGGAAAACACTGAGCCTCCAAAATAATTTAAAAATGCCCCTCCAGGGAGGTCCCAGACATTCTCAGCATAGACAGTCACCCAAGTCTGTGTACACAGGCTTTTTCAGTTGATTCAGTTATGGATTGTTTAAAAACCTTTGTACCTGGAAAGACATGAGAATTATGGCAAGGGAAGAAACAGAAGTCTAACAAAACCCATAGACATACTTCTTAAAATTATCATTGTTTGCTTGGAAATAATGCAGAACGACAATCTTTTCTATGCATGTCAGGAAGGCTTCAAAGAATATAACCACAGAATTGTATAAAACCGTTAGGCAGTTACCTTACAGAGATTTACATATGTGCCCCACTAAGGCCTTAAGACTATTCAGGTGTGAAGTTGAATATATGCCCCAAGAGAACAGGAACAAGACGTTATAGTTATTAGTGTCAAATTCTGCAACTTTCTATATTCTACAAGTCATAGTGACTTCAAATAAAACCAGATCCTGCAGAAACAGGGTGTCTCTTCCAAAATATAGATCCAACATCTGAGCATCTTGCTTATTCCAAAATCTCCGTGGTATTCACCTTTCCACTTTCATGATAGACAAAAAGGTTCCTTGTTTGACCATCTGTGTTGTATGTGATCTGCAGCCCATGAGCATGTTGGATTTTCTCTGTCTGGAACATTGCATTCAGATTCTCAATGCTGATAATGGCTTTTGGACCTCTGGACTGTGAAATGAAAAGTATCACTGTGTTAAAGTGCTCTCAGGGAAGGTAATGGAGGACAGATTAGCTGTATGAGAACTAGATCCCTACTGAAGAGAAAGCAGGCATCCTACAATACCTGAATATTGGATATACCTGAAATATAAAGCCTTAATTACATGCTACGTAAAATCACTTACAAAGAGTGACCCGCTTTCCTTGACAAATGCTGGGTCGCTATTTGAGAGGGATGTGTCTAAATTGCAAGGGATGGGTTCTATCTCCAGCCTCATAGTTGGAGAATCATTAACTACACTCTCCCACAGAAGGGAGACATGTTGAGGATGATGCTGCAGCAGTTGATGAGAGAATATTTTGGTAATATAAGAGGTAACAGCTGCTAACAGATCTCTTCTTCATCTTGCTGTTCAACTGCCAGTATCCATTTCCTTTGTTCACTAAGCAAAAGGAGGCTGCAGGGTTAAGATAAGGCATGAGGAAAAGGGCTAAATCCAAAAGAGCAATTGCCTAAGATACCACATATGTTAATGGGGAAACATCTGGGCTGCTCCAAACACAGGCTGCTCTGGCTTCAAAACTAGAGACAAAGCTATTTATGCTGGTGAAGAACAAGGTCTGAGGATGGATGTTGACCAGCTACCTACGGCCAACTCTGGCTGAAGAACTCACTTCTTTGGTGTAGTACTTCATTACCCCTTCCCTTGCTGATAGGAGAAATCGCCTCTTCTGGAACTGTCTGCTTTCCCGCCCACGCTTCCAGAGGAATCCTTCACGGCTACCTGCAGGTCAGACCAAGATAAGTGTCAGAGAAGGGCAGCACAATAGCAGGACTGTTTAGCTAAACGGCAATGTGGCACAGAGTTTCAAGTCTCCTCTCCATCTGAGAATTTTCATCTTATATGAAAAAATCAGTGGAGAACTAGAGAACTGTAAGATCTGAATACACCCTTGCACTTGTCTAAGTGCCTTTTCTTAGGAGCTTCTTCTCAAAGTTAGACACAAGCAAGGCCTGCACATCCAACAGTTCAAATATCACAAGCCAACCTTAAAGATCTTCAAAGTTGCAAACATAACGCTGTGCTGTTGGCCTTAAGGCTAACACCTTTTCCCTGACAATCCTAACTTTTACCTGCAGAACAAGGATCTTGGCAGACTCGGGTGGCAACGAATTCCTCACGCTCATATTTAGCTCTAATCCACTGCTCTCTTAAAACCCTGAAAGAGGAAAACATGGATAAAGCTGATCTGCCTCTACTCTGTTTTCACCAGCCAACCAAAGAGACCTATAGAAGGAAGCAGTAGTTCAATATCTGTAAAGGTCTGCAGTGGTAAATACACCACCAACTTACAAGCAATCACAAGACTGAGGGATGTAATAGTAGGGAGGGACTTTCGCCTCATATTTAGCTTTGGCACAGAGATTCCCATGCTTCTTCATAAACTGAAATACAAAAGAAGTTAAAATCAATACCATGTCATGAACATAAAATGAAACTTCCTTCAAAGGGAGCGCTGCACTTTTTGCTCAGTCTCACCATAACTCTCAGTGCATCTCTACATATGTTTATAAATTCCCTTTGGCACTGTAGTTTGCATTTTTTAGGTAGCTGAGTCTTTTTCAGTATTTACAGTTGTGAGCCAGATGGGAAGGAACACAAGACTGTAGTTGTTGATTAAAAGAACAAAAGAAAACGAGGAGAAGAGAGATTTACGATCTCCCTATATCTTTATCTCTTCCTAGACATTAACTGTGATTACATTATTAACACAATCCAATTGAAAGATGAGACACTGAACCAGTATTTAAGAAGGGTATGTTGATTACCGAATAGAACATACTATCTGGAAATATCTGTGGGCTTCTAAACCACAATGAGGAGTTACTGTGTGCTATAAAATAAATACACTGCAGGCTGTTAGAAACATGATCACCTATCAATGTAATTTGATTTAGTAGATCATAAAAAACCCCCTAAAATTACCCATGGAGTGAAATTGGCTCTGTGCGGCTTTGTTCCTCTGTCCATGGTGGACGACGTAAGAATTATGAGGTAGAGGAGGCTATGATGAAATGTGGAGAAAAGTAAGTGAATTACTGCTTTTTCCTCTGTACCTCTATAATATCGTTCTCCCAGAAGTCAAGCCGAAGGGATTTGACCCTGCTGATTTGAGGAAGATTGCGATGGATTCCAGAGCAATTCAAACAAATGAATATTCCAAGTTTGTAAGAAGCCCACTCTGGATCTAGATGCAAACACAAAGAATGAACTAATACATGGGAAGAGGCACAGCCACCAGCAAGGGCAAAAAAGCACATCTGATGCACAGCCCAGGCTTCACACGTAATACATCAAATCCCACTCCATTGCTTATGGCTGTCACTTCACTGTGTTCAGAGGAAAAGCACTTGCTTTCTTCAATGAAGAATGCGGCCCCTGCATTTGTAGGCTCTTCCACCGACTATTTGTTTAAAAATTAATGTGACTGTGCAGGCAGCCGAGTGGTGATGTAAAAGCTCAGCTAATTATTAGTTCTGCATGGAAAACTGCTGTCGGTGAATTAACAATGGAAGGATGTTGTGGACAAGTGAGCACTACTGAGAGTACAATGGAGTACGACCA
Source organism: Pygoscelis adeliae (assembly GCF_000699105.1). NCBI lineage: Eukaryota > Metazoa > Chordata > Aves > Sphenisciformes > Spheniscidae > Pygoscelis > Pygoscelis adeliae. The sequence goes on from NW_008824772.1 coordinate 2,402,050, forward strand.
CCCAGAGTGAGGACTCGTGTCCACTGCCCACGAAAGCTCCTGCTTTTGCCTGCTGCTGCATACCCTGAAGTGACCTCGACAAGTCGATGCTTAGAGGCATTCTGAGTGCTCTAGCAAGACCATTTCCTTAGATCGCCACTTTCACCATGTTGCCCTCTGCTTCTCCCTTATCACATCAAACAGAAGCTACTTGTCATCTTCTTCCAGCTGCTGGAGGCTACCGATTGACTGCTCGCTTTAGTGAGGGTGACTCCCACCTCGGAAAAGCGCAGGGTGCCAGCCCGGTGCGGGCTTCCCAGCAGGGTCTTTGGTGCCTTTCTCTGCGCCAACCCCAGTGCAGAAACATTCCCCCCAGAGCTGGAAAACCACCTCATGCACTCTCCTCCTCCGGCCTTGTGCGCTGTCTACAAATAACTCTGGGGAAGCGACTGGTGCGCTGAGGCCACTTCCTGTCCCACGCTGTCCTCTCCTCACCCCGTGGGGCTCTCGGCGACGCGCCCGGCCCTGCCTGGC
>NW_008824772.1:2403246-2424881 GCF_000699105.1 Pygoscelis adeliae
CGTCCCTGTCCCCGGTACCGCGTGAAGCGAGTCAGTAACGGCCGGGCACCACAGCAGCCCCGTACCACCGCTCGTTACGCCGAGATAAGCCTTTTTCTGTCTTTGCACAGCACTCAGTCAAGCTAGGATAAGCCTCCCCCAACGAGTTATGAGTTTCTGCTCTGAAAATTCATTACTAAGGGTCCTGTGTCCAGGAGGAGGGCTCATCCACGCACCGACAGGTTTGCCTCAACTCCACCTCAGGTTTGTCTCTAAAAAAACCTAATTTTAAAAAGCCTGTTACCTAACAGAACGGCATCCGTTCACCAGACATCGACCAAAGCATCGATACCCCCGGCAGCAGGGGAGTTACGCCTTCCTCAGCAGAGCTCTGCTGCCCTGCAAGGGCTCAACACCTTATCTGAGAAGGAGCCCTGTGACACCAAAGTGCTGCAAGGAAAAAAACCTGTCAGCATAACTCAGCAGAGGGAAAAAGGAGCATTTCAGGATTTGCAAAGCCTAATGAAAATGTCCCTCTTGCAAGATAAAGCCAATGTCAAAAAGTCTGTGACTTAATATTCAGTTTATCTAAGGAAAGAAAAAAAAGAGAAAATTTTAAGGCGAGGGAAAGGTTTTCAAGATTAATTAAATCAGGAATAGATTAAAAGGTATTAAAATATTTTTCATTTTACTATAGTTTCAGGTAAAACAGTTTGCATAGCTAACTTGCATTACTACGGTGCACTATAATATGCGATTCTTCTTTAGTAAATCTTGTAAAAACATTGTGTAGTTACTTATTTTGCAGATGACAAAATACTATACTAGACATGTTATCAGTTGAAAGTACTGACACATTTTTTTCCATCTTTTTAGGCACTAAATAGCATTTAGTACCTTTTATTTTTTTTTAATATTGTGAAGTCATGAAATAAACAGCAGCAGGAGATCTGAAAAGTTGAGTATTGTTCAACTACCTACATAAAACCTCTCTTTTCAGCACTTACCCTTTAAGAACTGTGCTATACTACAATATAAACATCGATTTAATCTTCCCCAGAGATAATTTTCTTGCAAGCCATACATTGAAGCTCTTTTGCTAGCTTAATCTTTGTGGTGTCCTTACAAATCCTGTAAAATATAGAAGAGAAGCTGTATGGCATTTGCAAAATGGTTATTTATATTCAAGACAACCTATAAACCCACCACCAAAACCACATTGGTCAGTAGCCCCATCATTTTTCTCAGTGTCATACTCGGATGGCTGAGCTTCAGTGTCTTTCCGCAACTTGCGAGGGACATGTCCTTCCCTGCCCTTGGCTGTCAAGATACATCTTGCCCTGTTCCAGGGCTTTTACAAAGACTGAGATAGTCTTGCTTGCAAAGGGATCCTTCCATCCTCCTACTTCTACTCTGCGTTAGTATTGATACAGCATATGCTTGCAAGAATACGCCTAAGGCTTAACTGCTTTTTTCTGTATTACTCATGGAATTGTAGAAAAATGTCACCTTCATTTACATTCTAGAAAGCAATATTGGAATGACTGTAAAAAGAAAGAAAAGCTTGAAACTTGACCGAGATTTCAACAAGAACAACATGTTTGTTGGTTTTTTGTTTTTAAATTACTGTACACCTAGTAATAACTACTACTTCTTAAACAGGGTGTAGAGTCATTGTGAAACTCCAGGGGTTTTTTACTTCTGGTTTCACTGAATTCTTTTGTTTAGGTAGATCGTAGGCATGGGGTTTGTCTTTTTCCTTTCCAGGTATCTTCAGTCATCCCCAAGATGCCTGAAGCTGATTTTTATATTTTGGAAGAAAACGTGTTTTCTGCTCCAAGGAGAAGCTTGTTTTTTCTTACATTACACTTTCACACTGTGGAAGCAATGTTGTGTGCCGTACTACGTAAGACACGTAAGCTAGCTAGATGGGCAGTATAAAGTACTAAGCAGGGCCCACACTATTGCAGGAAAACATTTTGAATCAAAGGTAGGAGACTTCCGCAGTACTGAAATGGATCTTGTGAAGCATTTCCTTTTAAGCTGAGTTAATCAAAACCAGCCCCAGATCTCTTTTCCTCAAGACTTATCCCTCATGGAAACTTGCTTTCTTCTAGCATACAAAAGATGCTCATACTTGATGCATAAAAATGCAAAGTTGCTAGTTTATCAGAGTTCAAATAAATCATCACAAGTAGATTATCTTTCATTCAAACTAGCTTGAGTTGGTTTTATGTGGTAATTGCACACAAGTATCTTACCGAGAAGTGAAATACTTGAATTCCACCTTACCTTTTGGATTCCTTGTGGACACCATAGCCTGGATATTCTATTAAAAAAAAATTCTTAAGGCAGTTATTAGAACCAGAGAGTTGACTTCAAAAGGAGGTAAGTTGTCTCCCATTGCTTTCTACTTTATCTTTTAAATTGCCAACGAATTTCCTAAAATAATACTTTACGGCGCCTGTTTCCAATTTATGTAGGCCCCCACTGTAATCTACTTAGATTGAGATTGCCTTTATAAAGCAGCAAACAGATACACTTCTACTTTTTTATTTTAAAAAAAAATCTTAAAATTTTGTTTATTTATTTTTACAAAAGAATGTACAGGAGTTGCTTAGACCATTGATACTATACAACCGATTAAGATTCTAACAGCCACCACTTTATTTCATTCTTATTTGATAATTCTGGGCTACTGAAAGAGTAAGCTATAAAGATTATTATCTACAATGCGGAAGCTTAAAATAATTTACTGTTTTCGTAAATATTTCTCATTCCTGAACATCTCTAAGACATGAAAAATGTAAGATGAGAACAGAATGTACTAGAAAATGGCCTTCCTTATTATTACAGAAGCACTGAGATAAGAGGAGTACCCCTGCATGGCACCAATCTGACTCAGTTTGAGGAAGAAGAACAGTCCAACTGCGATATAAAGGTGGAAAGCTACATGGTTGAACTATTTCCAGTTAAAAAACCCTTAAACATCATCTTTATGGACTGAAAACATTAAGTTTTAGGAGTCTTACTTTTCATACAACAGAAATATTCAGAATTGTTCCAAAGTCTCACAAATTTATTGTCATATAAAAACAGATTCAATCACAAATAATCAGGCTGAAGTCTTGTCAAATACAAAATGAAGTATAAAAATAGAACACAATATACAAGACTAGAAGTAGTTAAATATTACTGAAACCAAAAGTAACACTGGAATAATTGTTATTTACAAAATCTTGCCTAATCTCTGAGTCCATCTTGAACTACAGTACTTTCTTTACTTTTTTAGGAGATTAACATGCAGATCTGACAGCTGTAAATAACAAAATGAAACGAATTTATACAAATATATGTACATTGAGGCACAGTGCTTTGTAAAGACTTTGTTACCCAGCCGTTACTGTGAGGAGTTGTTTTTAGTCATTCACATTTTAGAAGACTTGTCTCATCCTCTCCCTGCCCCCCTCCCACCCAGGGTTATTTAACACTTAACTGCAAACTCAGAAAGAAACAAGCTTCTTTTATTAAAACGGTCTCCTCAGAAAAAAGCAACTTTGCTGTGGAAGTTGTGACAGTTGGTCGTTACAAAAGGTCTTCTTGCTATGTGATACACAAATCACAGAGAAAGATAGTATGAAGTAGTTCCCATTGATTAGTTTGTGCATTTAAATATTATAAATGCACTTATTGGACAAGCACCAGACGAACCCACATTTCAGTTGTGGAGAGCACTATCATGATGATAGATATATACATTATTTTAAATACTTATAGAAATTTAATATACAAATGGCTCTGAATATACAATAAAATAATGTGGTTTAAAAAAAAATTAAAAAAAAAAATCAAACTATGGTGAGAATACCACCATTAGGCACAAAGTATTTCTGTTGTTAGCAATTTTAAGGGAAGTCCAAAGACAGATCATTTATCATTTGTCTGGGTATTTCGAGATGAATCCCTTCAAGATAATGCAAGAACCTATAAAAAGAAAAGTAAAAGTGACTATAAGAGAACAAAGTTATTTCCAAATACAAGGCAACCCTTTCATTATTTAGATAGGCAAACATTCACCTTTCTCGTCTAGGATTTTTTGAAAAAATATTTTATTAAAATTCTTAACTACGTTGTATCTTGAAATGTAGCAAGATTTAGGAAAACAAAAAAAACCTTACCTTCTTTTAGTCTTCCCTTGCTCTTTAAGCTTCTCAGACCTACAGATACAGCGAAGAGTGGGGAGGTATTCAAGTATGCTGGCTTGCTTATTACCCAGGTTTAAAGGACTTCTGGAAAATACAGTTCTGATGACTGCCAGCCTCTTCTGTGCTTTTTTGTGAATGCTAAAATGGAAAATGAAGCTTTATTGTTTCTTGTTCAAGAATATGCAGTCCCTATTTTGTTCTGTTAAGATAAAACCCACTGGTTTAGAACTCTCTTAAACATACCGATGTCCAAAACTGTGTCCCAATGGATTAGATGCCTGCAACTTCTGATCGTGTGCTGCTTACACAGCATCACAAAGCTGCAACTCGGAGATAGAAACAGGAGGGACAGTAGTTTGTTTGGCCAATGCTCTTAGCTTAACTATAGAGTCTAGTCAGGGGAGGTCTTCACAATCTAGTTATGTATGTGAGGTTTAGTACATCTGCCAGACAGTGTAACTGAAAGCATCTGTGGTCTTCAAAAGTTAAAAGCGTCATGCGATTGGATCTGATATACATTGGTATTTGCCAGAATGTCAATAACTCATGATATATTGGCCAAACTTGGTCACAGGTTAGATGGTTAGCTCCATTTTGACCTTGCTCCTCTGGGTACTGACTTACAGAAATAAGTCTAAGCTATTTTCCTATTCAGACACTTGAATAGGTTTTATTCACCTATTATGCCAATTTCATGTATGACGACTTGTTTATGTTAAAAATAATCTTTCATATCCACACTTGCTAGCAGCAATGTATTCTTCGATCTTTTATAATATATTAAAGGCTATTCTTCAGTAGCATAAGGTACTACCAAAAAATTGCAATAACTTTGCTCTGAATTTTGTTAGGTCTTCATCAAGCAACACCTACGCATCTAATACAGACTCAATATGACCAGGCACTGGATGAAAAATTTGCATGTCTAGTACTTGCAGAATCCATTTCAGTCCATCTGTCTGTCTTGAAAAAGCCATTCCTTTAGATTTGTTTTTTTCTTTTGGGGGTAGTGGTGGTGTTTGTTTATTCGTTTCTAAAGTAAATAGACCACATTAAGGCTACCATTCCTGAATAACATTATAGTCAGGCTATCCAAACAAGAAAAGTCACTTTTTGCAGAGATTGCCCAGCAGTTAATTTAAGCTTATTTAAGCAAAGTGAACAACATATTCCAGCGTTTTGAGACACACTGACAACATTCATCTTGGTATGAATGTGTATACATAGTATCTGAAACAGTCCTACACCCTGTGAAATGCTTTTATTGACAAATAACTGCATTATATTCCAGAAATATTAGCAAAGTCTTACCTTGAATCAGTTGACTGACTGAAGGATACATAATTTCTTGTGTTTGAAATACGCAAAGTAAGTCCCTCCAGTTGATCACTTTCAGGTGTTTTACTGGTACTCAAAGAGGATTCCAAGTTTTGTGAAATATTAACAGAACATTTGTTAAAACTGAGTGCTTCAATAGCTGCCTTTATTTCACTACAGCTCTGGGAAACCCACCAATCAGTATTTTCTATACTGAATTCATCACAAAGACCATTTTTGATTTTGCCATTTGTCCAATTAAATCCTTCATCTTTAGAAAACTCCAGTGGTTCCTCGGTGTTAGTGTTTACACAGCAATCCAAGAAAGACATGTTCTCCACAAATTCAGTCAGTGAATTCAGACACTGCAAAACAAGAGCAGACCTTTTCTCATTTGCCGAGGTTTTAGTTTTAATTTCTTTTTCTTCTTTATTCATTGACAATTTTGATTCCTCTTTATTCACTTCAGCACATGACATAGGACTATCTGATGGCAAAGTTATGAATTCAGCTGAATAGTTCAGTCCAGTATCAAATAAGTCACTGTCATCCAATATATCAAGCCTTTTCTGCTTCTTTGTCTTTTTAGACTTTTTTCCAGGGCTACTTTTTCCAGAGCAATAACTGTTAGTAGATCTGTTTTTCGAAGAAACAATGGTAGTCCTTTGAAGTATAGAGTTAGAGGCTTCAGACTGGTTTGAAAGTACTTGCACTGGTAAGGGAAGAATAAGTTCAAGATTACTATATATAAAATCCACTTTCTTAATCTGGAATTCTGTGAGAAGCTGCATCAATTTATTCCATTTCTCCATGGTTGTGATTTTGTGCTGTAAAATAATAATAGTGAAAAATTTATTAATACATTCAAATAATTTTTTAAAAAAGACAATGTTATTACAGAAAATCTCATACTCCTGGCTTTGCGTTTATGAGGTGAGGGACTGTTTGTTGCTTGCAGGAGACTGGCCCAGTTCAGATTTTGCTTAATAACAACAAAATGCCCTAAATTCTACAACAAAGCTTTTCAAAGAGATTTGCTTCTAAGAAGATGCTATTCATAGTGACAATTACACTCAATTATCTGGCAATCATTCAAAGTACTAGCTAGTCGACTACAAAAATACCTTAAGAAATGTAAACAAATCTTCTGAAGGCAACAGGATATTCTTAAGGCCAAGCAACGTCTCTACACAGCCTGTATCACATTTTGGAAACTCCTGAAGACGTGCATCAACTTGCGAAAAATCAGTCTTGGAATCAGCAGTCTTTTCAGAATGAATTACATGATCTGCTTTATTTGTCTCATCTCCTCCTGCACAAAGATAACATGCTTTACTTGAAAAGAAACAATTGCATCATGAAATTGATTTTTCCCCTCTTTGCTGAAGTTGGGGTTTTCCTTTTCTAAAGGGATTTTCTAAAATAACTGTCACCTCTTGCTGCAGTTCTGAATGAATATAGCAACTGAAATTAGTCATCCCCATGCCCATACATCATCCCCATTTCATTTCTGAAGTGTTGCCAATCTGCCCGCTCTCCCTTCTTTGCAAGTAACCATTTGAAATAGTCTCTTCTTCCTCGTATGCCCCACTAGTCTCTCTCTGTCACTCGCTCACACGCTGTCTCACTCACCCACACCTGTTGAGGATACTCCTCGTATATCCTCTGGGACCAAGTTCTTATCCTTGCTGCCTGCTTGCTAGTTGTCCCACTTTTCTCCTATTTTCAGTTCTGCTTCTTCTAGGCGAATTACCTATAACTCAGCTGAATGGATAAAGAACTGCAAACTCCGAGTTGAAGGGAAACTACTACTGGCTCCCTGCTCTGCCCAATTTTGCTACTGTCCTGGTTCCGGCTGGGATAGAGTTAATTTTCTCCCTAGTAGCTGGTACAGTGCTGTGTTTTGGATTTAGTACAAGAATAATGTTGATAACACACTGATGTTTTAGTTGTTGCTGAGCAGTGCTTACACTAGTCAAGGACTCTTCAGCTTCCCATGCTCTACTGACTGAGAAGGCTGGAGGTGCACAAGAAGCTGGGAGGGGGCACAGCCAGGACAGCTGACCCAAACTGGCCCAAGGGCTATTCCATACCATGGGACGTCATGCTCAGTATATCAACTGGGGGGAGTTGGCCGGGGGGTGGTGACCACTGCTCGGGGACTGGCTGGGCATCGGTCAGCGGGTGGTGAGCAATTGCATTGTGCATCACTTTGCTTTGTATATTCTTTTATTATGATTGTTGTTATTATTACTATTTTATTTTATTTCAGTTATTAAACTGTTCTTATCTCAACCCACGAGGTCTTTTTTTCTCACTTTGACTCTTCTGATTCTCTCCCCCATCCTACCCAGGATTCTCTCCCCCATCCCACCGGGGTGGGAGTGAGCGAGCAGCTGTGTGGTGCTCAGTTGCCGGCTGGGATTAAACCATGACAGCTACTCAGAAGAGGAAAGGGAGATAATTAAGTACCATAATGATGGGTAATAAACAGGTGCAATAAAAATCTAACTTTTAGTTCCTTATGCATATATACAAGGCTTTGAAGTAGCCAAAAAAAACCCCCCAAAACCCTACCCAAATGTTTTGGAGTCTTACAGAAAGTTACCATCTATTCATACATGTCTAAGAATGGTTTGATTTAATCAAACTCATGTTAAGATGGAGAATTTTTTAATTAAATTAAATCAACCTACCATGATGTGCCAAACATTTGTCTTTCAAGCATCCACCTCCACTTTTAACCCAAAATTGTAAGTAGAGAACACTTTGTCTGATATCACAGTTATTTGTGGTTAACAGAGCAGCTAAGTCTTTTACATCTGTTCGTAGATTCTCAGCCAGACACAGCACTTGAAGATAGCTAGCGGCATTTATCTAAACAAAAGTTAGACAAAGACCATTGAAAACAACTCTTACCAATCAGACTCAATAGTCACACAGAAGCAAATTATTCTATTTATGCTTGCAATACATTTTGCCTTTTAATACAGATTAGTTTATTAGATTACAGTTACATTATAACCTCTATAGAAAGGCAGAATACTGTACCAAATCTAAACAGTCCACATCAGAGAATTAAGTTCAATTTAGAAATTCAACTCATTAAAAACAAACAAAACACACATATTCTGCCTATGTTCCTGAAACCACACACACCTTGTTTCTCATCACCAGTGAACAGGTTTTAGTGAACTATATTCACTTTAAAAGGTTTTTCTTTCTTTCAACTCTGCAGTTGTCTGGTAGCCCAAAAGATTTTCAATTTCACATTAAAGAAATTCCCTTTCTCAAAAGTTAGTTCCTTCTGAGTCTCATTTAGGTTTTTCATATAACACATAGTTGCAAATAAAACTATTTGCTATACAGAATACTAGTGTTTACATTAAAGGAATAACCCATAATATTTCTAGAATAGTTCCTATACTTTTTAATGAATGAACCAATACTGGCATAGTCAGCCTTAACATCAAAACTATTACATATATCATCTATGACATAATTTACTACATCCTAAAAACTAAATTAAGTGATGCAGTGATGTTCTTATTGTAATTCTCTCAAATACTAAATGGTTAAGACAATAAATCTTCCCAGCTAGTAATAAAAATTCTACATGTAAAGATAAATACATCCTACACATCCTTGCATAAAACCCCCAAAAATAGTCTTCTGATGAAACAGATATATTACATCAGATAAATATAAACCTACATCTACATTTACATTTCAAACTTAAATTAGTTGACAATTACTTGCTTGGGACTTATCTGCATTTCTGAACACAGACTTACCAAGGAAGGGGTTCTAAAGTTGATCTCTTCAAAATAGCCATCAAACATTAAGCTGAATGTTGGATCTATATAAGGAGATATCAGTGAACTGTCACGACATTATGTTCAAAACTAATTATCTTCTTCACCCATTACAGCGGCCAGTATCTTTATTCAAATACTAAAATACTCGCTTTATAGTCTCCACTCATTTAATTTTACATTTAGGAGCTGTATTCAGCCATCACCATTTAAACCATCTTATTAAAAGAGGCTCTTCGGTCTGTAAAGCCTAATGACTGTAACAAACACTACTCACCATTGGTAGTAAGAATTACAGGTCTCTTTGCAGTTGCCATGAATGTCTTTATTGCACTTAGAAATCCTGCATCTTCATCAAATATTATATCTACCTATAGAAAGCAAATGAAGCGCAAAATATCAATGGCTTTAACAATAGCTGCAAGCTATGAATGCAGTCACACTGTTAATGACTGAGTAAGACTTAACATTAATACAGGTTTCTTGAACATGCATGGGCAGCGACAGTATACACGCTTCAGGTAAAGTTCACTTGTTAGCACACACCACTCTGATCAGTCTTCCCTGCTGAAGCTTACAAAATCACAGACAGGTTGGAAGGGACCTCTGGAGGTCAACGTGTCCACCCCCCCTGCTCAAGTTGGGTCGCCTAGAGCCGGTTGCCCAGGACCACGTCCAGGTGGCTTTTGAAGTTTGTTTTTTTCTTTTTAATAGAATTGCACCAGTGATCTGTAGGATCAGCCCACAGTTTGCAACATTGCTATACCTCCTTTATTTACTTAAGATTACATTCTTGGCTGCAATTTTGTATTCTTAGTTTAAGACTTAAAGACATTTTTGGGCAAGAGGTTAAAGAGAAGAAAAATTTAATGTGGGCTTAGATATTGTAATTACTGGGGTGTTAATGGTGCCTTTGAAAGTGTCTCAGTGCATTTAAGTAGTGTAAAATTATAAACCAACACTGTCGGCATAATCAAAGGAATTAAATTAGCAGAATCCTGCAAACTGTTCCAACAGCAAACAACTGCTGATAGATGTAGTTTCTTTATCTTTTAAAATAACAACCCATGGTTAAAAAAGTATTCATGAGGATGAAATCATTAAATGTTGAATTAATTTAAGAAGTTGATAACCCTCACACTTCAATCTACCTAGAAGTCTCAAGGAGGAAGGAGGGAAAAAAAAGTTAAACTCTTTAAACGTAATGAAAGGATCTATTGCTCACATCAATACATTTCACATGAATTTTACCTCTTCAAAAAGAATGAGAGATGTTGCACTTTTTCTGTTGTGTTCTCCTCCTTCTACTTCTTTGTTTATTGACTTAATTTGAACGTCTTTCTTTTCTTCACGTGAATTCTGAGTATTTCCTGCAGATGGGCAAAGAATTGAGTAGGAAGTAAAGGAGGACTGAAACCATTTAATATGCATTCTAGGCACTGGTTTCAAAAACACCCCATGTATAAACTGCTTAAGAAAATCTACAGACATGAAAACTTAGAAATCTGACCTACATCCTTTTCTAATGTCTCTTGTTCAAAAAAAAAAAAAAAAAAAAAAAGGCAACAAATTTTTTGGGAATTCAACAGTGTTTGGTGAAGGGCTGACTATCTATAGAATTAATTCTGCACCTAACCTGTTTGTGACCTATGATATCTCAGGGGCATGGAGTAGATAAGTCCTTCAAGACAGTGCAATACGATTGCCTGAAAAGACAGGGACTAGACTCGATTGCCCCAATTCAATCCAGCAACTTTGCTCACGCATTCCTCTGTACTGTCTGTGCAAAAGTACTGGTTGTCCAAATATATTATTTCCTTTCTACAAACCTGTCTTTAAGACTTCCTGATTCCATGAAACATTTGGAAATATACCTTCCAATATTAAGAGACTCAAAGATTTCAGTGTGCCTTTCTATGTATTAAAATCCACAGTCTGTAATCAAACATTTACTGGCTTTAAAGGACCTCTTAATTCTGATTTTTATATATATATATATATACACACACACACACACACCACCTAGCACAATGATTGTTCCACGCCAACCTGAAACAGGCACTCAGGTAATATAAAAGTGTGTTTTTCTAAAAACAGATTTTAATTTATCTTCTCTTACCTAAATGCTCCGGAAAAAACCCAAAACGCGCCCCCCGAGACCAAACAACTAAGGAAAGCCTACTGAACTTCAGATAGTCTGTAGCCTAATTAACTCTCCTGTAATACAGAGTAATGACTACTTCCTATGTAGTTAAGCGTATCTGAGATGCATTAAGTAACTCTTACCGGCAGTTGGAGCGTAGTAAGTGTGCTCTACTCTTTTCTCCACAGCTCCACATATACAGTAGTACAGTGTAGCATTTGCGTCTCCAAAGGTAACTAATTATTAAATAGTGATACCTACCTTTATTTTTTTCTTGAGATGTTACTGCTCCATCATTACCTTTACGTTTGGAAGAAATTTTGAAATAGTTTGCAAGTGTTTTAGGGGGCAAGCTTCGTTTTAATCCTGCTGCTTTTGGTGATAGTGGAGGTTTTCTTGGTGAAATAACTTTCTTTGGAGAATACATTTTTTCTGCAAGATACGTTTAATATTAAACTTAAGCTGGAAACGTAATCTCAAACTGACATTTCTCAGGCAAATTTACAGCAAATCCCAGTTTTGTATCTAGTACAGGACAGGTTTACTGTGCTGATTTCTGCTTATTTTACTTCTCTCCTGTTATAGGGAGTGCTTTCTGTTCAACTTTCTATTCAAGTGCCATAGCACTTACTCCACTACAGAAATAATTTAAGATAATCAAGAGTCAGTCATTTTGATAAAGTCATTATTTAATTTGGTATGTAGTTAACCAACAGAGCATTTCTTATTATTATGGCCAGATAAGCTGAAATTTGCTATCTTTTTTAAACAACTGATGTCTAAAAATTGTTTTGGGAACTCCATTCCTAAAAAAAAACCCAACAAAAAACCAACAACCCCTCTCCAAAACCCCAATCAAACAAAAAAACCCAGATACAACCATGAAACTTACTCGGTGACTTGGCACTGCTACAACTGTTAAAAAAGCAAGGCTTATGTGCATTAATGCCTTTTTTGTCCACTTGATGAGACTGAGTAGCTTCTTTTAGTTGAGACAATATCTGTCTACCGCTACGCTGGCAAGAGGCATTGACTTCAAATATCTGCAATGATATTTAATTTACATAAAAAAAATTTTAGACATCTTGTATGACAAATGCTTTCATATCACTAGTTACAAATAAGAAAAATGGCACTGACGGAAGGACTCCACAAACCTTAAAACCAAGCTCCTGAGCACAAGCATATACTGCAGCAGTTTTCCCCACTCCCGGTGGGCCAGTTATCAGAACTGTATTGCAAAGGCTAGTCTCTTCCTCAATATCAGACTTCTTATCTTTAAAGTCAAGGCTGTCCAAAGAATCTGTAGAATTATTTAAAAGAAAAGGAAGGATTCACGTCATTTTTATGCCAACTTTAACAAAGAGAAGCTATATATATTATTTTTAATTCTATCAGCACCTTCATGCTCTTTGTCCTCCTTTTCCCCTTTCTGATTTCTTTTTTCTTCCCAATCAGCTCTTTTTTTCCATTCTTTTAACCAACTATAAAAGGAAGGAACAGAACAAAATTAAAAATTACTGCTGAATAAAGTGAACCAAATTCAGATGGAACCGAACATAAAGCCAGGGGACATCAGCCACTTGGTATCCCTCTCAGAAACTTATCAAGTCCTTTCAGATTAAAAAAGAAATAAATTGTTAAGGGCTTGTTTGATTCTTTTGTAAAAAAGGATTCCTTCCTCATTCTCCATTCTATTAGTTGATTGGTATAAAAACAAGTCACTTGGCGAACTACTTAGCATTTTCAATAGTTTGTTTTCTCATTTGTAGTTTAGTGTTGTTTGTCAGATGGAACCTTAAATTCTGCTAAGAGCCACAACAATAACTTAAACCCATACAGAAAATTTAACTGAAAGCACAAGGTATTAGATGGACTTGAGCGCTAAATTACTGTCAAAAGCAGAGGCAGTGCATCAAGATCAGGATCAGGCATGCTTGCAGGGAAGTATAGACAAGTACTGCTAAGTTGCCATCTCTCATTCATAGTGTGTAAGCTTAAATAACCTGACAAAAAATAATTTTTACTAAAATTGTAAGGGCATTAGTTAAGTATTCCATTCCATCCCACAGCCTAATGCAGTATTTCATCTGTGTTTTTGTTTTGTACCACACCATACAAGCTACCGAGGTATTACTGTAAAAGAAACTATGACCAAAAGATCATTCACGCCAACTGACAATCTGTTTCTGCAACTTTTTGGAAGTAAACCAAAACAAAAGCCACAAATATATATCCTGTAAGTGTTATGCAAGCGTAGTGTAAAATAATTGACTTCGCTTCTTTGAGCATAATCAAGTAATATGATGTTTTGAGTTATTTTAAGAATGGATCCATGCTCCCACTTCTGACCTGTGTAGCCTTTCAATTTCTTTCTTGTTCCCTACAAGTTCACTGGAATCTTGAGGCTGATATTTTTCTGTCCAGAGCATGTCTTCCTTTTCAACACCTACAGAAAAAATATTATCCATTTTTAAATAGTTCTTCATGCAAAAGAGTTGATCAAGTCTAGTAGAATATTAAGACCAGATATGTGTTCTGCATCACAGTGGAAAGCTGACGTACATCATATATACTTTCCCTCAATGCAAAGAGAATTAAAAATCAGACAGGAAATGCAGTCACCTGAAAGTGCATTTGGCTCTGATAAATATTCAGCGTCTTCTGTCCTAACATCTGGTTTCTGGGTCTTGTTTTTTCCCAAACGCGTGGCTTGTCCTGTCTCTGCTTGTTTTTCTCCAGATGCGGGAGAAATAAGGTTCCTGGAAACTCTGGATTTTATTTCAGTCTCTGTACCTTCAATTTGTTTTCTTCTTTTTGATTTGTGGTCTTCTGTTTCTTTCCTTTTCCTCTTAGTTTCCTTCCAATTGTCAGAATGTTTCTGATTTACCTCAGAATTTGCAGTGCCATCTCTGCTTTCTAAGGAAAAAAAAAAAACCCACCACCACATCCTTTTAAAATTTCAAGCTACGTCCATTACAACCACGCATTTGTTTAAGCCGTATTTGAAGAATTTGGTTAAAATGACCTAAAATGTGAGGATCAATTTATTTCCAACAACAGTATTCCTTCACTGACATATTTCTAGAAATTCCAAGTTGCCTTTTTATGCCAGAGAAAGTGAGAATGTGAGTTTATTTTTCCCTACGTAGGTTACTAACCTTGTATATTGTTTTCAAAAACCAACCATTCCGTTTGCTTTTTCAGAAACTTGTAGAAGTATTTTCTCACAGGAAATTGAGAATTAGAAGACATGATCTCATCTAATAAGTCTTTCCTGAATGTATCTGGAAAAACTGATCGGTGGCCAGAAAGCTGTAATACACACACACACACACAAAATTACTTGAAAAATCAACACAGAATAACATTGTATAACTTAAATTGGTAGCTGTCTTGTTAAACCCAGAGATTAACAGAAAGCCTTGAGAATTGTCTAATGTTACAATGCAGAATGGGTAAATCACACACAAGCAGGAAAAAAAAAATCCAGGACTGAAACAGATTCAAACTACAGGATTTTTTAAAACAACAGAAGTCCTAACAACAAAACAATTTCAATTTTCTTTTCATTTTTCTTGTAAC
The DNA here is from genome assembly GCF_000699105.1 of Pygoscelis adeliae. Taxonomy (NCBI): domain Eukaryota; kingdom Metazoa; phylum Chordata; class Aves; order Sphenisciformes; family Spheniscidae; genus Pygoscelis; species Pygoscelis adeliae. The sequence continues at coordinate 2,418,291 of NW_008824772.1, forward strand.
ACAAGTCCCCATTTTAAAGTACTAACCACAGGTGCAGAACAGTTTCCAGTTAGTTTTGAATTCACAGTGGAAAATTCACCAAGTGAGAGAGTGATTTTTGTGACGTTAGTGACTTCAGTATTCAGTTTCCTTAGCTTAGTTAATAGAGGACACGATGGTGATTTCAGTTTCCACATTGGATAACCTACAGAAGAACCCCCACCAAAAACAAAACAAGAAGAGGAAACTTTCGTTAACAAAACAGAGATACAGTCACAGACAAAAACATCCTACAGTAAATAGGAGTAAATGGTTTTAATTACAGCTTTATCATGTCAAAGCCAAGCTTATTTAACTTGCACTGCATCAACTTTTTATCTTTATTAATTCCACCTCCCACAAGCAGAACAAATTGGTGCATTTTTGCATACAACGCTTCTCCACTAAGTTGCTCCTGGGCTCTGCTTGCTCTAAATAATAACCTGTGCCCTCACCGGGTCTCTGTGGGACAGATGCTCACCAAGGATTTCGTTTGTTTATTGGTTGGTTTGCAAGTATAAACTGTTAAGTGCTATTTTATCTTCTGCTTTTCTGTCATGCCCTTTCATGAGAACGTTTCCCTTTCCCTCACTTAGTGGAAAGAAACAGGCTGCTCTTTTCTCTTTTGAGAAATATTTTGCCTTTGTCAGAAGGAAATGGTTTCTGACCCAGTCAGTCCAACATGGAACTTGAAAGACTAACTTTTTTGACTAAATGTTAAGAATTTTGCATCCTCACTCATAAATGTATACATTACTTTAGCATCAATTTAATTTGTAAATTGTGTATTCAAAAACATCTCACTGGGAACTTTTAAGTTTTGTTTTCTTACTGCGACACGAAACAAGAGGAAACTGCCAGTTATTCCAGTCACAATAGCAAGTTCTGCTGTTCAGGTTTTTTCTTTTCTGCACAGATTTACTAGAAATTATTATATACATTTACACAATGGCTGAACAAAAGCTTACAGTCATCCTTCTGCTGTACATGGACAACAGTCTTAAAACATGAACTTGCAAGAGAGTACGCTTCCATTGCTGCTGCTTTCTTTGCAATCTGCCTTTTCAGTGACTCTGGCAATCCACTCATCAAGAATTCACGTTTTGCTCTGAACTGATCATCATCTTGAGAGTTTTCAGATGCATCTTGGCTTTAATGAAAATAGGAAAAAAAAAAAAAATCATTAGAACTACCAGCTATGTAAGGCTTACAACAGAATTTAATCACATTCACTTCTACACGAGTTAGAAATAGTCTGGGAGAACACTAAATTTAATTTAAATGTAGTAAGTTTACATTTAATTTTAAATTTTGTGTTAGAGATTTTAATTTAAAAAAAATCCACTTTGTTTTTTATTTTTATATGCAATTTAGGATTTCTTTTTCATCAGTCATCAACTACATTTTCAACCATCTAAAATGGCTCAACAATGGCTGAGGAACTCTCAAAAAACCCCCAAATTTTTACAAGCAGATTAACATATTGATCAGTATAAAAACCATGAACACTTATATCACATTTCAATAAGTGTATTTAAATTTGTAGAATTAGAGAATGTTAAAGTAACCTTGAAATATATTTTGATTCTTAAGCAACTGCAGTCTTGAAAACTGACCTGCTTTCATCAAAGATCACAATTGGTTCATCTGCAGAGTTTTGAGCATTTCTGCCTAGAAAGGAAGGTGGATATCCCAGTTTTCCTTTAAAAAGAAATCATGATTAGATTAGCACTGATATAGGATTCTAACCTTGCTTCTCTGTTCACTATCTGTAAGTTCCATTTAATAACATTAGGAAATCTACTTTTCTTAAGGGAAAGTTGAGTATTTTAACAAAATTCATTATATTTCTAGTTATTTCATCACGACAGATGTTATTTTCTGTAACATTAAAAAAAACCCTTAAATTAGAAGACAACAAAACATAGTACACTATTGGCAGTTTTTCGAACAAACATAGTTTTCCCTGAATGAAGAAAAATCAAAGCAGCACGTGTAAATAACCTCTGCGCTATTAACTCATATCATAAAAATAAAAGGTATATATCGGAATATTATACAAAAAATCAGAAGAGATGAATGTACTGCAAAGGCAGCTTTATAAAATAAAGTTATAATAGTCAATAACTGTAATAAAAATTAAACACATTCAGTAAGACCCAATTACCATCTGAGTTCTTCGCAACCTTCAAGTTTCTAGACTTTTTCCCCAAAACATCATTTAAGCTCCGAAGATTCTTTTGCTTCACATTCTGCACTGTAGTAGTGGCATTACTCAGGCTTGAATCCAAAATTACTACCGATTCCTAGAGGGAAAACAAAATAAGAAAGGAAACACAACTTTTCCTCCTTTATTAACAACACAATTTAGCGATCAGTACAGAGAAAACTGAAGAAACTGCTAGAGAGCTTAGAAGTTATCAAATACAATTTGAAGATCATACAATACTTTTATGACTGTTGTCTACACGTAAATAGTATATAGAATAAGATCTCCAATATATGGATGAAGGCCAGAATTACTCTCATCTAAACTTAAATGTCTAGAACATACACATTTGAAACAGACACCTTGCTGTCCATCAGGGAAGAGAAACAGTCACTTCTAAAGTGTGACCATCTGCTGCATTTTATAGATCTTCATTAGGATAAGCTTTCCAGTCTATGCCTGGCAGTTACTTTACTATTTTACATTTACCATACCATTGCATGGATATCTACCTTATTTCATTTTTTAAAAGAAATGTTTGCAAGATAAGAAACATTTTTGTTGCTTAAATGAATCACAAAAACATCAAAATAATTTTTTTTCCTCTACAAAGTACACAGGCTCACTTCATTTTCTTGTAATTTTTTCTTTTCAGCAAGAGCTCGCTGTCGAGATGAGCGCCTCACAGGAGTTGGTAAGTCTTCATTAACCTTTGATCTGTTATGCTGTATAGCCTTTGCTTTTTCAATCAGCTGTTTCGCTTTGGATATATTTTTAGAAGTAGAGCTTATCTGTTAACAAGGTACAAAAGAACAAAAATACTGAATATATTGCTAGGTAATAATTGCTAGGTAAGTATTTCACATATTAGTATAATTTTTCACACTCATAAAAGCGTAAGATTTTTATAAACTTTTATTGGCATCAAAAAGAAAATGAAAGAATAGAAAGTCAGAGCAAACCAAGATGATATAAATACTTTTCAAAAGGGAGTGAGAGCCCTACAAGGGGATCCTCCAATTTGTCCAAAGAACAAATGAAATATGGGCAGTGATGTTCTTAAGCATAAGCTGTTCTGCTGTACCCAAACACTATGTCCCGTCCTGAGAACCTGCAGACCATGAGCATACTATTTTATTGGATTCTTCTGTTATGAAAAGTAGATTTATACTAATAAAACATATTTTAAAATCTAAGGTACAATAACTGTACAATAAACTATCTCAAATTCTATCATAAATCACAGTAATACTCTCTTTCCGTAGGGCATCTGAGAACTGTCATATTGTATTACATTAGGCTATCACAATACTCTGAATATTAACGCAAGTATATGCATATAGTAAATGAGAAAATACTGAAACACAAACTGTTACATAAATTACCTTTGTATTTTTGGAGTTAAACTCCTCGTTTTTCATTGCTTCAGCTTTATTGGATTTTGTAGTCGCATTGATACGTGTAAACCTCATTCTAATTAGAGAAAAAAGCATTATGAAATTATTACTTTGTAATAAAGGGAAATGTTACTCTCAATCTCATTTTCAAAAGCCTTTAAAAATACAGTGCTGCAAACAGAAGCAACCCCCCAGTTGGTGGTTTGTGGGTTTGGGTTTTTTTTTTTTGTGTTGTTTTGGGTTTTTTTTAAAAAAAATCTTTTGACTTCATTTATAGAGTCAACTTTGGTTCTTCTGTATTATTGTCCAGCGTGATCAGTGTTCATGCAGCTTTGGTATGCATTCCAATCAATTTATAATTGTGTCTTACTCTTAAAACACTTGCAGGAAAACAAAGTGCAAAAAGGTAGAATACACTCTAAAATGTTTACCTTATTGGGCTGTTTCCATCAAAGGGCACTGTAATCACCTCAGCTTTATACACGTTACTTTTCTTCAAGGATTGCTTACTTGCTTTTGGTGTAGAAGTCTGAAAAGGACAGCCACTTAATTCATCTTCAGAAAAGGTATTTCTAATCCTGTTTTTTTCAGGTGTAACGTTTTTTGATGTTTTGATTTTCTTTTGCCTTAAACTCCTCCTTAACTCATTCACTTTTGGACTTGATGAAATTCTTACATCTAAGGTGTTTTCCTTAGTAGGAACATTAGCTCTTGAATCCTCATCTTCATTATGACTGCTAGTATTTGAGACATTCATTTCCTTAGTTTCTGAAGCATTTCTTCTTCTGTTACCTTTTTTCTGAAACTTTTTAGGTCTTTTGGTTTTAGTTCTGTTGTTTTCAGGACTAGAATGTGTACGTTTGTCCACGTAATCTTCTGGTACTCCACTTTCTAATCCTTTATTTGAAGCAATGTCATCTTCAGGTCCTCCTTTTTCTTTTGAAGGCTTTCCAATGGCTTGCTTTTGTTTTCCGGGTGCCTTTTTAACTCCACTTTTTATTACATCTGATATTGGTTGTCTAAAAGCCTTCATAAACTGATGCCTTTCTTCCAGAGTACATTTTGGCTTCAAAGAATCAGACCCTGTGGTCTCTAGCACAGCTAACTCCAATTCTTCTTCCTCAATAACTACATTAGATTTTCTTTTTTGAGTAACCTGTTCAGTTTGTTCATTGTCCAAGAGGGGTGGGCTACTTTCTTTTTCCCCTACGCATCCTTTCTGCTTCAAAAAAATAGAAGCTATTTTCCTAGAGCCTTTTTGCTCCTTATGTAAAGGAGCTAATTTTGGGGGAATGGAATGAACTTGTGCAAGGACAGTTACTGTTCTAAGTGGCAGCTGTTGAGATTCCTCACACTTTTCTGGGTCACTAATACTATCACTTTTGTCCGTTTCATTTGCTGTAGCAGAATTGTCCATTGTTGGCTTTGTGTCTTCTTCAACACAATCCACATTATTTTCTCCCTGACTCTTCAAGAAGTCCTCAAATGACACCGTTATTGTACCATTATTTACCTGTGATGTCTTATCACCCGTATGAACTTCAAAACTGGAGTCACTAATAGTAATGTCACACACTGCTATTGTAGGAGATACCATCTTTTTCTTATCTTCTGTCTCCTTTTTACACTTTTCATTCAGCTGGTTTTCAGATGAAAAACTTTCAGACGAATCCATATTTACTTTGTGCTTCATTTTCCTTGATTTTCTTATCCTATTTTTTGTTTCATTTATTTCAGAACCAACTTTCTTCGCATTTTTTCTGTAGATGACAGCATTTGAGAAGTTTTCTCTTTGCACATTATCTTCTGCTAATTCTCTTGCACATTTTTGGTCAACTAAAGTACAAGTAGCAATAAAATCAGTTCTGTCTTGTTTCAGTCCTGTTGTTTCTCTGCTGTCATCACTACTGATTTCTATGTCATGTTCATTCTCAGATTCTTTCATCTCTCTTAGCTTATTATTTAAACTAACTCTCTTCCCTTTCCTCTTCCGCTTTAAAGGTGGTTGAAAAGGTGACTTACAGTCTTTGTCATCAGCATCCAACGGTGGTTTATTTTCTCCAGCTACAACTGGTAATGGAGCTTTCTCAGCTACAGACGTCTTTTTAAAATAATCCAATATATTGTTGGGTTTTGGTGGTGACAACGCTTTATCCACCGGTTTTGCTAATGGTGAAAAATATGTTGTGATTGTTTTTATGGAAGTATCTTCCTCTCGCCGTTTCTTGCATGGCTATAAAAAAGTTCAACATTAATCTTAGTTTTTAAAAACTTAAGATGACTTAGTATGGTGAGATAAAGCAGTACAGTATCTGCAGTATCTATTAGTGACACTAGTACTTTTTCAGAGGATAAAAAACTCATGTCAATGCACTATGAATGTGTGCGCATCAACTTTATCTCCATGTTTTCAAAAGCCATCTAAGCTCAAAATAAAGATTCTGCCATTTCAAATAAATAAAAATCCCATTCTGAAACTTTGAGACCGCCAAAACTGAAAGTGACCGCAAGGTCCTCAGAACAGCTCTGCAGAGATTTCATAATACTAGAGTTCAGAAAGTCTGCTTTAATTTAGACGATCTACCTGTCGGTTACCTTGAGAAGTTCGCCAGATCATTTGCAGAGCACTTCACAGAGAATTTCAACATCCCTTAAAGATGCATGATCCTACCGTAAACATCTAACGTATCTTAAGAAGAAACTATACCTTTTAAAATACACAAGAGAATTCATATCTCATAATTCAAACCATAAAAGAAGATTTACGTGTACGACTCCAAGAAAGATGGCTCGCAAAGGCTTTTATAACTCTCCTAGTTTATTAAAAACTGAACATTTCTGAAATCACATCATCTGAAACTGAAACCGCTTCTTCCCAAAGCTACCGAGGGCTCCGCTGGGGTGCCCCAAGAAGGCCTTTCATGACAGCTCGGCCCGCGGGCTGCGCGGCGCTCCCCAGCGCCGGCC
>NW_008824772.1:2426188-2426415 GCF_000699105.1 Pygoscelis adeliae
GGGGGGGTGGCAGTCAGCAGCGAGCCTCCTCCGGGGCAGCAGCAGCGCTCGCTCCTACGCTTCCCTCCCGGAGCCGTGGTTGTCTGCATAAACCCCGTCCGCAGGGTGCGCGGGGCAAGCTCTTCGAGCTTGGACGGGGGCATGGAGGGAAGGAGGAGGGCGGAGGGAATCCCGCAGGACCTGGAGCGGGGGGGCGGCTGCGGTGGCCCCGCTGAGGCCGTGCCCGC
>NW_008824772.1:2426475-2428596 GCF_000699105.1 Pygoscelis adeliae
CGCGGGGAAACCTGCGGGTTGGCTCTGCAGGCGCCGGAGCCGGAGGGCATGAACAGATGCAGAAAGTACCGGGAAGGAAGGGGTGCGAGTTGAAATCTGTTACTGAACTGAGCCTGATTTTCTGCGGTGATAGGTTTCCTAGGCAAGGATAAAGATGTCTAAAGGAACCGCGTTTTCTAAAGCAGTTGGGATGCTAAGTCTTATTTTATAGGGAGTGTCATGCCTGTCTTCTTCCCCTCACATCTAAAAGATACCGGCCTAGGCGAGTTACGCTCTAGTTTGGTTGCTGTCCTGAACTCTGCTGTCCCCATGCACCAAACTCCGTGGGTCACGTACTCTGTGGGTCACAGAGGAGTGTTGCCAGCATTCCAGGTTAGCTGGTTTTTCTGCAGCTGTGCGCTGGAGCCAGAGGAGAGTTTTCGTTGGGGCTAGTAACCCACCCACTCCGCGCTGAAGATGTACGATAAGATACGCAAATGTGTGGGTAGGGAGATTGCGGAGAGCCAGTGAAGGACTGGCTTCTCTGCTAAGACATACTCTAAGCATTTTAGTTTTTGCAGATGAGAACTAATGGCTTACTATCTTTGATTCAACTCTGCAAGGGATAAATAAAAAAAAAACACCACAAAAACAAACTCAGAAAATGTTTCTGGGGTGACCTGATAATTTTTCTGAAGCAGATTCCATTAGCATAGAAATCTGCTATAAATCTGCTCGGTTAGTGTCCTGCTACGGAGTGAATGTGGGCGATCACTATACATTAAATTAGTCATCTTCAAAACCGCGAGCTACTTAAGAAAATGAATTGTTTGTGACCGTCTTTAATCCCAACCTTGTCATGTCAGAGTGCTGCCTGATAACTCAAAATGCGTTGAGAGGGAGCCAGTTTGCCTTTCCGCAGTGGCTGTGAGTGCTTAGTTAGCTTGCTGTTCTCTCCTTTTCCCCTCTGGGGGAATGTCTTTGCTTGTATGCATGTTTCTGTTTTCTCTCTTTCTGTCTTCAGGACCACACACTATTTTGTCCTCAAAGAATCAGCCATGCAACACACATCCAAGAATTCCCTGTGTCCAGAAGTGCTGAATGTCTTAGACTGGGGTTCAGGTAGCGGAAGCTTTATTATTTGGGGACTGGTGGGCTGATGTGATAGGAAAAGCACTTTAGATCACTTCCGTTGCATCCTTTTCTTTTCGATCAACGGGACACGATTTTCAACAAACTTCATGCAGCTCTCTATGTTCAGGGACCTGCGTTTCCTCTTCTGCGTAGCTAGTAGTAGCATCTGTAATTCTGAGGCTGCCTTGTTGAGTTTGTATCTGCGTGTAATGGAGGTAGTGGGCTTAGAGAAGTGACTATTCTGTCTTCCTCCGCCCCACCCCTTCACAAAGCTAAATACTTCCTTTTTTTTCTCAAGCGTTGAAATAACAAGAGAAGGGAAACCGAGCTGTGTGGCAGCTGCAGAGCTTCATGAATATTACTTGAAGAGGAAATTTATTTTACCTAACCAGAGAACTTCCTGTGTTGGTTGTCTGTACTTCTAAAGATCTAGAAATTACGTGTAAGGCCGTGTGCGTGTTGCAGCATTTCCTTGTGTGTGTGACTTAGAAAAGTTGTTCGTAGGGAGATGTTTACTTCTGACTTTTGCATCTTTAGCTCAGGGGTGTTCAAATGCATTTTCTTCCCTAAAAGTCAGATTCAGCAAGTTTGCAAACATTTTAATAAGCACTTGGAGAACCTTCTGTGGTCTAGTTCTTCCAGAATCAAAACAGACACGCTGTTCATCCTGCCCGGTAACCCTGGAGCACAGATAAATCAAAGGTGGCTATTTGAGGGAAAAAAAAAAATTTTTTGAAAGAAAGCAGCTTTACGAGGGTTTTAAAAATCCATTGAAGCGGTGGGGCCTGAAAAAGTACTTCTAGATAGTCTTCTAAAAGCCTGATCTCTTTTTCTTTCCAGTGAGGATTCCCCGTATATGATGGCAGAATGGTTTTTGAACAGGATTACAGCAATTTTGGGGGGTGGCGGGGAGAAGACCTACAGAGCATTCAGACTTTTCTGACAAGGAAAATTTCTTGATTGAAGTACACGTAACCCAATTCGTATTTTGCTTAGTTAATACAGTCT
>NW_008824772.1:2428677-2440271 GCF_000699105.1 Pygoscelis adeliae
TACACTAGCTTGTTACCTGGCAGCGGTCCTTTTTTTAAAGCTGACTTCACACGCAGTTTTTCCCCAGCAGATGCAGACGAGGTGGTTCAGAAAATTAGAAGATGTGCACGGCCTTTGCCTTATCCTGAATCCTTCTTTCCTGTTACCTGACTTTAGATCAGAGAAAGTGCAACATTGACCAGAGATGTACTTGAGCAACATTTTAATGATTTGAAAGGGACCCTAAAGAAGCTGTTGGATGAGCGACTGATGTCACTGCTGCAGGAAGTGGATGCTATAGAACAAGAGAGCATCAAACCTTTGGATGAATGCCAGAAGCTGATAGAGCATGGAGTCAGTACGGCCGATGATCTGCTCCGGGAAGGTAAGGCAGGGCCTGATACTAAGTCTTAGCTCGACCTTCCAGTGCGTGTCTCCCAAAGTCTGGAATGTTCCTGTTACGATCAGCATATTTGGCTCATTTTGGACTTCTCTCAAACCAAATGTTAAGAAGAGGTTGAAGTTGGGTAGGTGTAGTGAAGAGCTGATCAATATTATCTCCTACAAATCTGTATTTTAATATTTCACTCCAGTCCTAGGGTGTACGTATGTCAATGTAGCCTCTCCATAAGGGCAGGAAGTATCTACTTTGGAAATGTCTCACTGCAGAGATGTCCTGCACCGCTCCACACTAGAAAGAGGATTATGTCAGGCTACTTTGAAATAAAATACATCTTGGGTACCATAATAACAAAATGTCTCTGTTGGTTGAAGAAAGTTATTTGTGTCTTAATGGAATAGCAGCTGAAGTAAACAGATTATCTTTCCCGTTAAGTGTGATTATGTTCACTGTGATGGGGAACGTGAGGAATGGAATGGCCGCTGCATAGGGAAAAATTTCTCCAAAAAGTCTGAGGATGAGGCAGACAAAAATAGATGTGGAATATTACTGTAAGGGCCAGTTTGTACCCTACTGATGCTAAATACCTAGCCAGAAAGGAATTTCACTCTTGACTGTTTTCCCCATACTGGAGAACCTACTGGGAGCATGTCTGAGCTATGAGTATGTTGGCAGTTTCCTTGCATTGTTCTCATGTCTCAACTTTAACTTTCTTTCAGCGTGATCTCAGTTTTCTGAACTAAAGTGCATTGAGCAGTCTCCCATGGGTAGGAAGTCTACCAGCTTCCACTCGGACGTGAGCTTTGCGCTTAAAGACCATGCTGGCTTGGTAGCTCTGTGCCTCCTGTTCACAGGAGCAGTGACAATATTTAAGAATTAATTTGTTGGGGTTTTTTTCTAGCACCGCAACCTCAGGGACAGCTGGTAGTCACCTTGTTTTTATTTTAAGTCTCAAGGTACTGAATCACAGGGCGGTGGCAAAGTTTGCCTGTGTTTTATCCAAGTTTCTGTCAGATCTCAGGAGAACCTGACTAGCTGTGCGCTTCCTATCCCGTGGGTCACCATTCCCTCTCTAGTAGTAGAAGCATTGCTAAGCCATGTCGTCAAAATGAGCAGACGTTGCATCTGAGTCAGAAAGGAGTTAAGCTTCCACGGTTATTAAATCTCCTGCTGCCAATTATGACGTATGCTTTTCTTTAGAGATTTGTAACGTTTGTAATCCTCCATTTGGAAAAGGACCGAGCTTGCTTAATGTTGTAAATTACCATAAAGTCATCAGATAGGAGAATGGAGCATACATCTCTGTAAGCTGAAGTGTGGGATGCTACTTTATATGGAAAGTTTATGAAAAGATTTCTATTATCTCCACACTTTAATGCATGGATTATTTCATTCATTATGACAGTAGTTACCATTTAGATTGTGGCAAGCAGAACAATGGTTGAAATTATTTTTTGCTTTTAAGCTCCTGCTTTTTTATTTTCTGCTCAGTGAAGGTGCTTTGCTTTTTTTCTTCCTTTAAAGCAGGTGGAGAAAGTGATTAATAATCCCGATTTCTGGCATCCGGCCCCAGTTCTGCTCCTGTCTGAGACTTGAGGCAAATTATTACATTTGTTATGGGGGTGTCTACAGGAAGCTTTGAGAGCTTCAGAAGTTGCTAGATAGGTTTATATTGTTAACTATAATTGTACTTTCTAGCTAAGAGTCTAGCAAAAGTGCTGAGAATGCTTCATGTTTAATTGGTTGTTCGTGTCAGAACTGGTTATTCTTTGAAGCAAAGAATGCCTTTCTTGGACGTCTTCTCATTAGGAATATTTTTACCATTTGATTCCAGGAGAGAGTGCAGTCCATGGAGATGTGGGACAACAGAATGAGAAACTGTGCAGCTTTACAAAAAAAGCTTTACATATTCAGCTAGATAGGTAAGATACTGACACGCTGAGGTGATCTGAGGCAGCGGCACATGGTACAGGGGATCTTTTCTCCTCTGAAGCAAAAGCCTTCCACTCCATTGCCTTGAAAGATTAATTTGAGGTGTTGCTGTCCTCTTTGTTTCATAGACTTTCATTGGGACTGGCAGTCACAGAATGGAGTAGTTTTCAACCTCCATATGTTCTGTAGAAATATAGGCTGTTTATTTGTGAACGATGAAACCGCTCCTTGTGCAACAGCCTGTATTTCAGAGTATTTACTGAGAAACAGACAGTCTGGTTAGGGCTGAAACACAATGTTTTCTGAGTCTTTTAAGTTTGAAATGCACATGCCAATTTCTGCAGCTGTTCTCTCTTTGCAAATCTGCACAGATTCAAGTGTATGGACGAAATACGAGTTTGTAGAAGCTGGCCCCTTTCATTACAGCAAACTTTCCTTTCTCAGCTTACCAGAAGTGCCCTCCTTGGTTGACGTGCCTTGTTTATCTGCCCAGCTGGATGACTGCCTTCTTACTATATTGAAAAATCAAATATTCAGACATGGAACTGTGGCATCTTGCCCGCCTGTACAGCTAGAGGAATTCGTTGAGAAGCCTGGAGGTATTTTAGTCCGATGGTGTAAGGTAGGTAAAATATCCGGGGTGAAAATCATTCAGACTTCAGTTTTGTTGAAAGAAACTGAAAAAGCCACTTTCATTCTGGATTCTCTACTGCCTTCAAAGGAATAGTCCACTCCAGTGTGTAGTTAGAAACTTTAGAAGAGATTTTTATGGTAATGGCCTCATTTGAAGGCAAGGTAATCTAGTGGTGGTCTGGTTGGCGCTGGCAGTGACGCTTGTGTGTTAGACTCTTGCTGTTGGACTCTACATGCTCCTGTCTGCAGGTAGAAAGGGCCAGCACACTAATGCACCTCTGCCTCACAATCTCCTTCCCTGTGTGTGGAAAAGTCAGGAGGGGCAGCCGAAAACACTGCTACCCCTCCTTCCCATGCTGAAGCAAGTGCCAGGTACTGGACAAGCAGGAAACGCCTCCTTCATATGCTCTTCCCACTAAACAAATAAATAGTAGCGAGTAATCTATCTGTGATGGTGTTGTACAAACAGGACCAAGAAATCCTGGTGTGTGTGTTTCTGACAGGTGATTGGCACGTAGCCATTTGAGCTGTGGAACCGAGTAGTTTGTTTGTGTGGCAACAGCAGCTAAACACTCTCCATGAGACTGGACTTCAGTGCTGGGGTGATGCTTTTGTGCCCTTTGAAGATGCTTTAGCAGACCCAGGATGAGGCTGAACCTGTTCTGTTACACTTTTACACCTGAACATGTTTGTGTTCTTAGGGAGATGCAGTGGATAGAAAGAGAAAATATTTTAATATTGGCATTAGCTAGTCAAGTAGCCTTTCTCTTCAATACACAAAAACTATTTTTGAGTAAATCACTGCTGTGCTCTGATGTGGCTTAGTAGTTGTTGGACAGCTCTGCGCTCCTTGGCAGCATTGAACAAACTTCTTGTTCTAGCAACAGCCAGCCATTGGTCAGCCACCCTTGTCTTCTGAAGGATGTGGACTCAGACTATAAAACCATGGGCACTGTTGTCACATGTGGTCTGACTTTCTGTGCGATAGAGGAGTTCCCTGAATTTGGTCATGCTTGGGGGATAGTGGAGCTTTTGTGGGGGAAAAAAAAATAAAAAAAATCTTTTGACTTAGAGATGTCAAAGAATTGGAAATCATTCCCTGGAACAGTTTATGAAGAATAACAGTGAGTTTCCCTTGCTGTTAAAAAATGGTGCTGGATTTCTTCTGCAAATTTGTCTTCAGCTTTTGGCTGAAGGATCTTGTTATATCTCTGCTAGATTGAAGAACCTTCTGTTAAATGTTTCTTCTCCTATAGATACTTTTAAACTGTGAGCAAATCATTATTATGCTGGTTTTTGTATTAGTTGGCTCAGACACTGATTTTATTTTCTATAAGGCACGCTTTCTGCTCTTTAATACCTTGTGACTCTGAATTGCCTTTGACAGCCTGTAGTACTACCCTAGTATGTGCCGCTTCACAGGAGAACAGAAAAAAAGAGGGGGTCCTTTATTAATGTAAGATATATTTCTCTAGGTGGATGATGACTTCATACCACAAGATTACAGACTGCAATATCGTAAGAGTACTGCCAGTCACTTTGAAGATGTGTATGTCGGCTTGGAGACGGAGTTCATAGTGCTGCATATTGATCCTAACGTTGATTACCAGTTCAGAGTCTGTGCCCGAGGAGATGGACGGCAAGAGTGGAGTCCGTGGAGTGTTCCTCAGATCGGCCGTACCACGCTAGTTCCCCATGGTACTGTTTCATTGCTGTTCGTCTTCCTCTTAAGCCTGTGTCATCAGTGCAGCGCTCCTGAAGGTCTATAGCTGAATGACTTATGGAGCTGCCCTTTGTACGACAATGGGGTGTCCTTAGCTATGATGTATGTGTGTAATGTATGATGAACTATCCTTTCATCCTACAATTTATTCTTTGCTTCATAGTGTGAGTGATAGTGAGCCTTTCCAGCAGGTAGCTCACTGCTTAGCCTTGGAAAGCCTCAATGAGCCACAAGCGAAGCATTTTTTTTTCCTTGTCCCTCACCCGTACCTAAGCATTGTTTGATGACCTGCAGTCCCATAATGAGCTCTTATCTTGGAGAGAGAAGAACTTAAATTTTCTCTTTGCTTGCAAGTTTTTAAGGGCAGTGGGTCATGAAGGTTTTCCTTTGCCTACAATATGACTTCACAGGGATCGCAGCAAAGAGTGAAATTCTGGTGAACCCTGTGAGCTGGGAAATACTTTTTTGTAATTGCAAATGACTTGAAAAAGAAATCTCTCCATCAGAAGGTGGCAAAACCAGCCCCTATTCTTAACATAGCTTAAGCTTCATATGAGGTAAATTGAGTGGACGTTGCGACTGACTTTATTTTGCACAGACAGTACCTGGTCTAGTTGAGGTTCACGCTGTGTTTTTGGTTTTGTTTTTTTTTCTTTGAAGAGTGGACAACCGGTTTGGAGGGTTACAGCTTGAGCAGTCGAAGAAACATAGCACTTCGAAATGATTCTCAGTCATGCGGTGTGCTCTACTCCAAAGCTCCTACTTATTTCTGTGGGCAAACATTAACATTCAGGCAAGTACTTCCTGGGTAGCTGTTGTCTGGTGCATCTTCTGTGAACCAAGCTTCTTCCTCTAGTCCGTTACGTTTGAATTGTATGTAAACCTGAGTCATGATGCATGTTTGAGTTGTACATCAGCTCAGCCCCAGTCAAGGTGGCATGTCTGTGTGAAGTCAGAACTTCCTTCTCTTTACTTCTACTTCCTGGCTCTTTAGGAAAACACTTGATGGTTTTGCAGGACCCACATCTATCTAAGACAGAGATGAGCGAACTCCTGAGGGATGTTAAAATATAGCCCATGCTGAGCAAATCTGTGGAGTGTTGAACTTCCTCGAGTTTTGTAGCAGTTGTTACTGGCTGGTCAGGAGTCGGTGGAGGCTCGCCACTGATTCTTTTTAACCTTGGGTCAGTGGGTTTTTTGCTTCCCAGACTATGCACATGCTTTGATGACTTTGGACATGAAAACGTTATATGTGCTGCTGGGACAGGTAAGGATGGCAGTCTGGCACTGATGTCTTTACCATCTGAGATAATTAGTGGTGATCAGACTACTGCTTGAAACTGGCGTTAGAAACTCGAGTGGAGAAGGGATCTTGTGAAATTCAAACTTTTCATTTGACACAGAATGCGATTAAAAACCTTGGCAGCTTTGCTGCCTGTAGTCCTTTCCCTGACATGATGCTGTTTAATGGGCTATGAGGAATGTCCTTGTGGATATGTCAGTTGTAATTACAGACCTCAGAGACTCTGAAGCTTTAGTCCATCTTTCCCTGGTTAAATAAAACTACTTGCTGTACAGTAGGCAACCCCCAAAGGCAATTTAAGGGGGTTGTTCATGATATTTTTGTAACTTATTCCATGGTGTTTCATTTCTTCCTTCCTGATAATGAATTATCTTTAGATGGCTGTAGGATGGGGGATGTATTCAGTTGCCCTGTCTGAGATGGGATAAAAAGACCTAAAGCTTTCATTTGAAATCTGTTGCTAGATTTAACATCTCTTGGCTCAGAAATGCCTGTGAAATTAAAGGCAGAACTTTGAGGTTTTGCTTGGTTCTCTTTCAGACCAATGCCTTTTATCTTTTTTTATTGGTAACAGATGAAAACCTTTTGCTTTACATTTTGGTAATGTGGACTCCTCTCCAAGAGGAGATTGTTTCAGGATGGCAGAGCACTAGCAAGCACATGTCCACAAGAACTGTAATTAAATGAATCTTAAGACTGAAGACAACCTCAAAAATCGGTTGTGTTCCTCTTCCAAGGTCCAAGAGCAGCTTCTTGTTTGAAGGTGTGTGAGATTTTCCTGAGCAGGGAGATGTAGTACTTGGCGCTTCTCCATCTGTTGAAACAAAAGTGTATTCACAAGGGGATAAGTAGCTTGCAGAGCAAACCAAATAAGCAAGGTTCATGTTACTTGTGCATTCAGGAGGCAGGCATACCTCATCAGTGAAAAGTGAAGCTGTGAGAAACACAATGCTTTGTATCTGCTTTTTGAAGATAGTCTGTTTTAGTTATCCTCTGAGGTGAGGCACGTGGACAAGTTGTAGGAAAACATCATTGCTTTAAGTCAAGATTCCTCCTGTTCCTTTGCAGCGTTCAGGGAGCAGCCCTTAGGAAAGGGAACGTTTCTCCACAGTGACCTGCTCTGCGGCTGTCTCTAAAGCACTTGCTTGCAGTGGGGAGCCACAGTCAGGCTGGCCAGGCTGGCGATTTGGAATCATCCAGCAGACGCCCTACGAAGATCACGCTGACTTTGTCAGGAACCCACCACAACTCTACTGACAGCTATTACAAAAGAAGCGCATGTGATCACCCACAGATTTACTTCTCTGGGCTCTGAGGCAAATGGAGACTGGTCGTGGCTGAACTGGTTCAGTGTCTATATGCTGCAGTGACAGAGGCAAGGTTTTGCTCTGCAGCATTGGAAGTGGTGAGAAGGGATTCGAACAGTGTCCCACTGGGCATTGTTCCTACCATGTATTCTGTGGGCTTTTTAAAATTTTAAGTCCCAGGGATCATAGAGGCTGGAGAATAACTTTGTTAATGTGATAGGAAGAATCAGCCTAGTAGAGTGAAGCTTAGGAGCCTGTGCAGTGATGCTCTGTACTGTACTTGGGCTCTTTGTCTTGGGCTGGTTATTAATCGCTGAAAAATCAAAACCTAGTAAGGAAAGGAACGGTGATCTACACCAGATCCTGGTCCTCTTCCCTGTGCGTGGAAGAGGAGGAAAGCCACTGCAGAATTATAGGTTGGCCGTTGTCTTGGGCACTCGGGTTGTGCTTCCTCGTTATGGGGTAAGGAAGGTTTGGCTCTTTCCTACTTTGCGTTAGGGTGCAGCCCAGTCCGCTCCCTTGGAGTAAGGGCAGTGGTGTAGGGAGGGTGGCCCTGGTGCTGGAGAGCCTGGGTGTGATGAATACAGCAGCGCATGATGCCTGGATTCAGTGTGGATGCCACTGAGAGCACTGAACCTAAAACGTTCAGCTGGTCCTAGAGTGACTCCTGTGTAAACGCTCCCACTCGGGGTGTACCATTGCTCCTCCCCCAGAGCATTCGCTCTCCTGTTACTTGTTTGATGGCTTCTTTCTTCCTGCTGTTGCTGGTCCAGGTTACCTTGACAGTGCTCTGCAGAAAAATGTCTATATAAATGAGCAAGTAAGTATGGATACAGATTGACGTGATAGAATTCCTGCTTTTTAATGGGTTTATAATTATGCATTTTTGGTCATTCTTGTGACTGTACAAACTTACCTCCAACGCAAAACTCACTCAAGAAAGGCTCCCTTAACTAGGGAAGGAATAAATTAATGTTACCTCACACAAAGGCTTTACCTCTCAAGTTTACAGATAAATAGCGGTTTATAAAGCTTCACCAGTAACTCAGGCAGAGTTTAAAATCTAGAGTAGAGTACCAAAATGAATTTGAAATCTCATTTAAAGTTGTTTTGGGAAAACTTTGTGGGTCACTTCCAAATTAAAAGCTTCTTGGATAATTAAATTTTTAGGGTTTTTTTTGCTTTGCTTTACAGTACAAGGCTTTTGCTATCTTAGTGACGTTCCCAGGGGACTGAGAAACCTCATGGAGTGCAAAAGTAAAACATGGTTCCAATTTTGTCCTCCCTGTTTGTCTTGCAAGAGTTAACCCATTGTGTGCCGGTCTACTGCCCAGTTTAATTTCCAGTTCTTAAAAGCTTCTGCTGAAGTTTTTCTATTGTTTGGCAACAACCAAGTATCAGTGCTGCAAGCTGTAATGAAAATAACTGCGCTCGTGCTTTTCTAGAAAAGACCATCTGAGTTTCCTGAGCCACTCGGGCTCTCTGAAGTATGATTTAGCACCTTTGAGAGACGGCAGTACAAGAGAAAGGACTGGAGTACAGAAGAGCCCTTCAGTGTACAAACTGTGCAGCCTCGCTCAGCTGCTAGGGCCCAAAGGGAACTGCATCCCAGGTCATTTGCACAACTTGTTTGCTTTTTCTTCGGAGATTCTTTCCCAGGACCAAAATCCTAAATGCAACCGAGCAGAAACCAGACTTGTAAATGCTCTTCTAGGCACTGTTTTTAATACCCATTTGTACCAAGCTGATTTATTAAAAAAGCCAAACCGAACAAAAAACCCCCACACGCCCCCAAATCCAACAGCCCACCACCACCAAAACACATCAATCAACCTTCCACACCCCCCCTTTACAGCAGAATATAGCAGGGCTCAAAACCCCCATTTTAGTCATGCTTATTAAATACTTGCTGAAACTACAGCCGTCTTACCGTAATACAGGATGTTGACCAGTAATCTGGTATAGATAGTTGTGGAGTGTAGTTTTGCGCCTATTAGTTGTTTCAGACAACTGGAAATAATTTCAAAAGACTCTGAGCTGCGACGGTGGAGAATTTTATTAAATAGCAATGAAAGTTTGCAGGAAGCAGATTTATTTTTTGTACAGATTAATAGTTAGAGCATTGGTCAGTGGAGCTGCTGGGAAAGGTGGTAGGACTTCTGGTCATTCACCAGCGATCTCCCCAAAAGGTTGGATGAATTTGTTGAAAGCCCTCAAGCACAGTACAGAGGTCTGGTGTGGCAGGGTAGTGCTGTCTGGATTTCATTGTATGTTTTGGTTTAAAGCTTCAGGGTTTGACTTACTTAACTTTTTGCTTGGTAGAATTGAAACCGTGGGACAGCCAGACAGACGAGACAGCCTGGGAGTGTGCGTGGAGCAGCAGAACGGCTATGATTCTTTGCAGCGGGATAAAGCTGTGTGCATCAGCACAAACGGTGAGTCTGAATCACGTAACTGAAGAATGTGAGAATGTGACTTTTAATTTTTTTTTTCTTCATTCCCCAAACCCATAGCCCCTGGTTCTTTATATCCCTGAATCACGTATGAGCAACTTCATCCACCTTTTATGTACGTACTGCTTGTGCAGTTAAAACCTTTGGTGAGATCACAGACCTCCTTTTCCTGCTTGCAGTTATTGCAGCCTGTTTCACGTGACAAAAAGGAACGTGGCAGGGTTGCTCTCCGTTTCTATTTGCCTGCAAAAATATAGGGAGACGTAGTATTGCATGTTAGTATGTACAGAAAGCGAGAAATAACATTTGATATCTCGACTGTTTCAGGGGCAGTATTTGTAAATGGAAAAGAGATGACAAACCAACTGCCTGCTGTTACTTCTGGATCGACTGTGACGTTTGACATGGAAGTTGTGCAGTTAGGGCCTTCCAGCAACGAGGGAGGAAACTTCAAGCTTAGAGTAACCATTAGCTCTAACAACAGAGAAGTGGTCTTTGACTGGGTACTTGACCAATGCTGTGTCTCTCTGTATTTTGGATGTTCGTTTTCATATCCAGGCTGGAAAGTTTTGGTGTTTTAGCAGCAAGTGAAGGGATTTTTGTTCTTGCTGTAAAGTGTAATGTTAAAACCTGGGTTTCCAGCTGTTTGACATCAACAATCTGTTAACAAAAACCTGTCTTTATACTACTTGAACTCCACTATATTGTACTTCCTACTGGATTCATTTCAAAAAATAATTGTGAAACATTGGATTTGTTACTCTGGAAAAAGTTAAACAGGTGTTTGTGTAGGCAAATTAATTTAAGCAGTCGATAAGACCTTTCCCTTTTTTCCTCCAGACTTGATTTTTGTCAGTATTTCATTGTACTCTAGTCTCAGGGTACGTGCGTTGTGTGGAATTAACTTTGCTTACTGCTGCTGTTCTGTGAAATAAGCCTGTAAATGTTTAGGGGGGTGGAGGGGTGGTAATGGACCAAAGTTTTATTTATACCACTCAAAAAGAGCAAAGTATTTAGAGCAGTGATGTCCTGCTATGCTTCCTTGTACACAATGCCGCCTTAATAGTATGAACGGATAGTGGGTTCTGCATGCAACAGCCATTTTCTTCCATGCACGGTACTGTTCATTCCTCCAGAGCAAGGATGTCTGAGCCATAATGTCTGTTTAAATATGTAGCCAGTCTGTTAATGTCTCACTTAAGTGCCTTATTTCCAGGTATTTCTTGAACTGTTTTCTGTGTTGTCACTTGGAATATATTTTCTAGAGTAAGTTGCATGGTGATGCTTACATCAACTTAATGCAGATGCTTGCCTCAAACTAGACCCATACCTAGAGTATGACCGTTATCCTTATCTGCTCTGTCTTCCCTAGTTGTAATTTACCATGTAGCAATGTCAGAGCAAGTCCTAGCAATTTAGTACTTAGGCATGACATGCAGATGGCAGCCATGATTCCTCACAGAGCTCTTCTAAGACTTAAGAGACAACCTTCTTTCTATTGTCCAACACAGAGACAAGGGAAGCGCTGTTCTGATGTGCAGGATTCCTGCAGATTCCAGAGAGCTACCTGGGAACACCTTGCATTCACGTGCAATAGTGCAGGTTTATGGCCAAGTGCTGGGGATGGACTAGGCCACCCAAGCAAGCTGGGACTGCTGCTGGAGATCCACCTTGGGAGATAATGGAGATGGGCTTTGGGTATGGGCTTAAGGCAGACCCTGCTGGCGCAGATTTAACCTGTGGCAGTCAAAATGGAGCAGATGGTGGTAATTTAATTTAGCTCTCCTCCATGTAGTAGGATGGGATAATAAATTATTATGAATTAATTGACTTTGAATTCAGAAGTTACATAAAGTTACCACTG
>NW_008824772.1:2440290-2475581 GCF_000699105.1 Pygoscelis adeliae
AAGATTTAGAATAAGATTATCAGAGAGCGCCTATTCCTGGTCAAAAGATTGCAATACTACTGGATTTAAAGAATATTTTAAAGTAATGCTAACTGAGGGCCTTAAAAGGGACCTTCTTACCTCAAGTTCAATTAAAATTAAATGTATTTTAGCATGTTAGAATAACAGTATTTTTATAAAACTTAGACAATCATTCTGCCCTTTTTCCTTCGGTGTCAACATGCTACATTAGCCCTCTATGCTAGCATAAAAAGCTTAATTTACATTGGATTAATATCCCCCATGATCACATTGTCAGTACAAAAACATTAGTCACCTGCCTGCTTTTTTTTTCCCCGAGCATCTGCAGTAGGTAGGGGTACATGAATTTCAGAAGAGGAGAATGGCAGTTGATACTTATACCATTTACAAGAAAAAAAAATTGTGAGTAGATTCAGATGGATACAAAGAACTTGCACATGGTATTTAGGTTGGAATTTACTGTAAGACGTGAAGTGAGGAAGACTGGACACCTGCGGGTAAGATAATGCAGTGTTAGCAACAAAAAGCTTGCAGGATTCTGTTTTTCAAGCTTAACTATTTCACTATTACGGAGTAAGAGAATACTAGCTTATCCTGTACTTCCAGTGTTCCTTTGAAAATATTCTTCACAGGGTAATTCAATACTTTTAAAATATGGTTCTTTTCCTATAGCCAAGACGGTTCAGTAGATGATCAAACAGCATCGGTCCTGTTTAGAGAGGGTCAGGTTGGCACTCCAGCTAACAGCTGACTTAAATCTTGCTCCACTTAGTAGTGCTGGTAATTTTACTTACACACTTCAGGTGTCAGGTACTAGTTGTAACTTAGTACTTTTACCATATGGAAACTAAAATTGTGAATATCTACACTTCTGAGGTACCGACAGGTCAGGTACCTTTTCATCTGCTTTTGGAGGGGCTAGTCAGACTATAGATTCTGCAGGATATTTACTTGCCTATTAGAAAATAAAGCTTAAGCCTTGAATTCAGGTACTTCCAGAGATGGTAATGCCCTGTCGGTTTGTTCAGAATATACACACAAAGCAGCCCGAGATGACTGTGAAGGGCCACAGGAGGCCCCTACTGCTCCCCTTGAGAGCTGAGGATGGCAATAGAAGAAATAGTTTTTTCCGACTTCACTCTTTAGCTGTATGTTGAACAAGGGCAGCTTGCCAATGTTGGGTTGGGTTTTTGGTGATGTTTTGTTGTGGTTTTGTGTTTTGTTTTGGTTTTTTTAAACTTAGCATAAGCCTAGCTGTCCAAATAGCAAATTAGGTACTGTTCAGCCACCTCTTAGAGCTACACCATTTAAACCCAGGAGGGGTGAAGAGTCTCAGGGCAAGAGACCTGAGTAATAAAGTAACAAAGTATGCAAAGAATCAGAAGAGGCTTGAATTAAAAAGGTTGAAATTCTGTTCTTCCACAGCGGAGTTCCACTAGATAGAGAACTTGACACTTCCTTTAACAATTTTTCACCTCTAGCTGTTGGAGCCTTGCGAACAACAGAGTGTTAACTGCTTATGAAATCCAATCCTGAAAGTTGTTTTCTTAAGCTAGTACATTCACTTACCTCAACTAAGGACTTATGTGTCAAGTGAAATTTTTTTTAAATAAAGTTTTATCCCTCAACTGTGTATGGTCTAGTAAATTATTTATTGGGGCATAAAGCTGAGCATCACTGCAGTCCTCTAACAAGAGCATAAAAATGTATTCTATAGCACAGCAGCCATCTTTAAGAGCTTTTTTTTTTTTAAATTATTTTCATCTTCTGTCCCTCAGAAGTCCCAAACAATTTTTTTTCAGGTTTCTCACTTGTGCACTTAATTTCCTACTGAAGTTCAGATTTTAACTGGTATCTCTTCCAGAAATCACAATTTTCCTTCTTTTTAAAAAATTAGTTACAGCATCTGTAAACTACTTTCCTCAATATTCCATCACAGCTAATTTGCCTCTGTTTTACTGTTCCCTTACAGTTGCATTAAATGGCGCAACTCTTACACATAGTAGTTTTTGGCCACCATTACTGAGCAAGAAGCAGAGGTACTTAATCCCCTTCAAATAAAGTCCACGTTGAACTAACACACAGCTTTACTTTATTCCCTTAGTTCTGCTTTACCTGCAGCCTGTTCCATTTCCTTGGTCTCTTTTATAGGAAAA
This sequence comes from Pygoscelis adeliae, assembly GCF_000699105.1. Classification (NCBI taxonomy): domain Eukaryota; kingdom Metazoa; phylum Chordata; class Aves; order Sphenisciformes; family Spheniscidae; genus Pygoscelis; species Pygoscelis adeliae. Next base: position 2,442,468 of record NW_008824772.1, read on the forward strand.
AGAACTTGTGAACCCAGTAAATAAGGTTGCTGACATGGTAGCTTTCTCTCATAAATACACCATTCATAGGAAAAACCTTCATAAGATGCCGAGTATATTCCTTAAAGAGCACATCTTCAGTCTCAAATCAAGCATCTTAAGAACAGCAGATATCAGAGACACAGAAGGCAGACTTACCTACTTCATTCAGAGCTCTTGTTTTCTCAGTTGTGAAACCACGCAGTATCACATTTATAACCAGGATCTGGTCCAACAGGAACACCTTCATTCAAGCACTGGTTGATGATGGCACCAAACTGTTCTGTGAATTAAGAAATACTTAACTTTGAACAATAGTCAAAATTGTCCTCACAGAACGGCTCCTGCATTCTCAAAGGTAAAATTAAATTGCTGGTTTGGGGGTTTTGTTTTGGTGAAGTAATCAGAACAGTTAAAATTCTTTGCAACTGCTTCATTCCAGGCAGTGAATCTTCACCCCACCCCCAAAAAATTCAAGGACTACATTCAAGACACAGTCAAAGCAACATACGTTTAAGGTTTAACAACTTAAATGCATCTAACAATTTTGAATACAGTATTTAATGCACTGAATTAAATATTCAATCATATGTTAGGTACCAACTTCGGGTTCACCAAATACAAAACATCATAAAAATCTGCCATGAACATATTAAAGGCTAGATTAGAAGAACCTTGCCAATTTTAGAGACAAAAGCATACCAGACAACTGCAGTCTGAAGTCAAGTTTACAGAATCTAGCTGTCATATCCTGTATTTCAGTATCTGAATTATTTTTAACATGGAAAAAGGTTTTCAGTGTCTGCTATTCAACAGTCACTATTCAGCCAAGCAGTACAACTCCTTACTCGTTTTGTTCTGTAGCACCTGGAGTATCCATCCTCCACGGTCCCAGAGAAGCCCCATTTTAAACTGATACAGATTTAAACTTTGCTCCAATAAAACCATCTTGTAAAATCTTGAAACATTAACCACTTGCATGTAAAAACCCCGCAAGTCTTATTTTTATAACTGACACATCACATAGAATCATAGAATCATTAAGGTTGGAAGAGACCTCTAAGATCATCGAGTCCAACCGTCAACCCAACAACATATCACAAGTGATATGTTTCGTTTTCAGTTATATAAATTACATTTCTAAACAGTAATACACAACTTACAGATACATCTCAAGTATTCAGTTCTACCCCCTAGAAAGAATGAAAGTTTTTATAATCTAGCTAAAAACCTGGTAATTTATGGAGACACCTTAAATATAAGAAAAAGACCGGACAGAAACTTAGCTCCCTTTGGAACGATCTGGCAAAGGAAGAACATGTATCCAAATTCTACAAGACATGCAGAAGAGAAAGTTTATACAAGGTACTGCTTGTGGCCTTCCTGCATGCACACAAAATGACTGGACAACCATCGTGGCAGATTTTGTATTACTGAACTTTATGTACAAAAGCTGATTTCAAATAAAACATTTTAATGTAAAAACAGCGGTTCATTAAACAACTGAACTTGTTTTGTTTTTTGTTTTCATTTGGGGTTTTGTTTTTACATCTACTGTACCATTCAAATTCTTTTTAACCAGCTTACATGATATCTTCAAAATCTATCAAAGGTACATATAGAAAAGGCATCTTTATAAATAGAAAACAAAGGGATTTTTTCAGCTTTTATTATAAATTGACATGACATACAAAGTTTACTGGACAGAAGTAATTTCATTACTATTTTGGGGGGGATCACCAACTTTTTGTGCAAACAATGCTAGCCTTCTTTTAAGCATTAAGAGCATAACTGCTTAAGAAATGACATAAGCAATAATTCTAGAACTACATCTCCCCTAAAATAATCTATTTTTTTACATATGTGCACAGCTTTAGCAAATTAAAGCCAGAGAGAAATGCTTGATGTACTATCCAGAGGCATAATTAAGAGTTTGCTAAAACTCAGAGAGCTGGGAAATTCAAGAAGTTTGTAATGAAAGCTGCAGTTTCCCTCTTTCCTATTTTGTACACAAAATCAGTGACTAAGAACTTAATACTGGATGACAAATCACATCCACACCATTAGTTAAATAGTCTCACAGTTAAACACATCTTAAGGACCATCAAAATCAGTATTTACATTTTATAAATTTCTGAAGACACCATTAGAAAGCTTATATACCCCTTAAACAAATAGGGAACTGCATCTCATGGTGATGGAATGAAATAAAAAATTAAAAATACCTGTATTTACAGCAGCATTGTTCCTTTATAAATAAAGAATATGAAAAATGCAATATTTTAAGGATAATAAAAAATTGAGGTGATGTCACTCAACCACAGTGCTTGCTGGAATAAACCCTTCGGTGCTGATACTGTACCAGTAGTGAAACCACTTTCCATTGGAAAAAATCTGTAAACGTATGCATAAAATGTGTTAACAGCAGTGCAAAACTGCTCAAATATAGTTTAGTCAGCATCTTAGTATCTGTATTGAATACAATACATCACAGAATACTTGCATAAGAAGTGCAACACATTTTCTGGTCCAATTTTACAGTGCATTTTTCCCTCAAGAGTGGCATCTCGAAAGCCAAAGCTAAACCTATGGCCTGGACTTGCAGTCTGTACTCAGGCAAAACAGCAGGCATAAACTTCAAAAGAAGTTAATCGACGTAATGCCTACATACTGACTATAGACTCTCGGCTTTAGCATGGCACACTATGATGCGTAACCCCAGTAAAAAGGGTTTACATCACATAGTTTGTGTGTAGCTGTGTAAATGTGTAATAAAAATACAAAGGAGCTAATGTTCAAGTTTAAAATGGTACACTGGGTGATCAATACATCAGAATTATCCACGAAAACCAAACTGCTGGTAACCTCAAAAAGCCAAGGTAGTACCTTGACCATGTCTGTAACATGAAAAGCCAAGATCTTTCCAAACAGGCACAAGACAAAGGAAGTGCTAAGTTCGCCAACTTTGATAATTTTCATGTAAAAAAACCTAATTTGTAATTTATGATCAATTGATAAATGATTTCAAATACAAGGATCAAGGTTAAACTTTAAATAGTGAGACGTTATTTTCACAAAAAGCTAACTGGAGAATTTCTAAGTAAGAAAAGCAGAAACTGTATCCCAGTCCCCTTTCCCCAATGTTTCACAACTTCATGGTAGGAAAAACAGCCAGATACAGATGCAAAAAATCTCAATATAAAAACGGTTTTACATATACTTAAATTATGTAAATTCCATAACGTTCTTAAGACACTAATTACTAAAATTACAAAAGGATTTTCATATTGCTCTTCATGCTCAAACTCTTAGAATATTGTCATTACATCACCAAAACCGATATACATGTAGTACTTGCATAATTAACTGAATAAAAACCCTGTTAAAACAATATCCTTGTTGAAATCATTTATTTCCATCCAGCAGTGCCTGTTTGGAATCTCTGTATTTTTGTGTGTAATTCTTTATAGAGCTCATGCACCCTAGAACGTCACTTCAATGCTTGTCCGTTGAATGGAATCTGACTTGACTTCAGAGCTTTTGTTTCTTGCTCTGTTTTGTGACACCTGAGATGCTATCCATTTCTGAAATTCTCTCTCTCATATTATTTTCACTATATCCATTTGTTGTCCCACTCTGTTCCTCAGAAGATTCCTCATCCGTTGGGGAGGCTGATTCTCCTTTCTCTAACTTCTGCTGCATCTCTCGGAGCCTGGCAACAGCTTTGTCTATTGACATTATGCTGATGAGGTTAAAGTCATGCATGCTGACCAGATGTAGCATAAAGTTTCGACACAAGTTCTTCTTAATTATTTTTTGTCCGTAATTTTCAACAAACAGCATACAGGCATGATTCATTTGATTGTCAGCAATAAACCTGTCAAATTAGAAAGCCATCATTATGCAAGTAGAACATTTTCAAAAACAAAAGATACATTGATAAACCATGTTGTAGGGTAAACTGCACAGACCATCTATTACACAATCTCAACATCTGCAATGTTCTTTCTTTTCAAAGCCTTAGGGCTACTAAGCACAAGAACATTTTTTAAAAACTTAAAACAGTCAAAAGCTTGTTACCAAATTATCCTTCAATGATCCTTTCCTAAACAACTGAGCTAACTGAATTTTAAGTGCTTAGTGAACTGCAATGCAAAATGGTCAACCAAATCTATACCATAATTTATTTGTATCAAAACTAAGTTTACAGTAACATACCCGTGCTTCATAACATGAAGATTCCATAATTTCATCACTTCTTTCTCTCCTTCGTTAACATCAGAAAATTCTTCAATTTGCTGGAGAGATAAAGGATTGGGAGAAAGGACAGGAAAAGAAACAAACACACACATCAGAACCGCATGCCTGCTGACAAGTAGTGAAAGCACGCCTAAAATTCAACTTACGCCACCTATACATCACAGAAATAACTACTGCTGAAAATTCAGGCACTGCAGCCAAAAGGGTCAGAAAAAAGTCTTTACATGTAGAGACCTATGACAATAAATTACTTCCATATTATATAAACGCACAACTGCGTACTCCTGTGATACCAGCATCTCCTCTTTGAAGGAGAAAACCAGCCACAAACAATGAAAACTTGTTAGGACCCATGTGGACTGAGCTAGCTTTGCAACTAAAGACACACTTGAAAATACAAACTTTGATTCCATGAATTTCTATCATTAGTGTCTCAGCATCACAAAATTTTCTACTTACTCTTAAAGTAAATGCATCCTTGTCATAATATATGCCCTGTTTGTTCCCTACAACTGCAGACCATCTTTTAAAAACCACAATCCATTTAAAATAATTTTGCATAAATGACATAATTACAGTAATGGTTTTCTCCCGTAGCCATTCAGGGTCCTTTTCATCCTCACTGTCTACTTCCATTTCTTGTGGACGGAGAGGTAAACATGTGTCACTGTGGAAATATAGCCGATTGTGCCCGCTGCTATATGTTCGCTGCTGTTCTACTTCTCCATCTTCAGATTCAAGAAATTCTGACATACTTGCTTTCGTACGCTTTGGCCTAGCAGAAGGAAAAAAACCAGTAACTGCTTTCAACCATCATATCAAATATGCAAATCCGAAGAACTGTAATTGATTAATACAAATTATTCTTTTAAGCTCTAGCTTGCAAAAATGTTGGGGGGGAGAGGGTGGGGAGAATCGCCAGCAGTGAAATAAAACCCATTAAAAAAACACAACACCCCGTTCCAACCCACACTCCACCTTTTGGGGAAGAAAAATTTTAGGATAAGGCAGTTAGAAAAAGTTACATCATTATGAACAGATACCTCAACTGAAAAGATGCAGAAAAAGCACAGGTTAAGTTATCATCCTTCAATAACATTTTACTTAGCCATAAACTGCTGTACTTCAATGACAGTGAAATTTAACACTGTTTATGTGCACCTACAGATTTACAAATCCCTAGGTTTCACAAATCTGGTCCATATGCTGTATTACACCAATGCAGATAGACCTTGTTTTCCATTTCCCTACCTGCAAACAAGTATGTGTGTGATAGGAGTTCTTTTGACCGGTCCGTTGCGACTGAAGGCGAATCCAGGTTGACGATGGATATCCTGTGGATTTCCTGCATAGGAGCCATCATAGCACTCATTGATAGATACGTCTATCCTAGCACCTTTTGGATGATACTGAAACAGATAATTGCAAGTATACTTAGCAAACAGTAATGACAGTACGTCAGGAGGTTTTAAACAAGTAACCTTTTCAATTCTGAATACCTTAAATATCACCCTATCAATAGCCTGACATAGCTCTAGTTTCCTTTTACAACACCCAAGTAATTTTTAACCTCTAGAAACAAATTATACTAAAGTTTCCTTCCACTGTACCATTTTACTGTTTCATATAAAACCACTCAGAATAGAACTAGTTGTAAAATTAAGGACACTATCAGCAAAAGATTGCTAACAAGCACCCTAGAAATTAGAACACTTCTAACCAGTTAAGGAGTGAAGTTTCAGAATAATAATCTGAGCAGGGTAGTGGGTATAGGAAACTACACTGTCTTCAAATAAATAGGATACAACTTCTCTTTAAGGTCAGATTGGTAGGAACAGGTCCTTATCAGCATAAGTAAATATAATACTGTCTTTAAATGTTTACTGCCTCTCTAAAGCTTTAAGAGACTTCCAACCAAATGTAGATTACATTGCGTTCTACATCACATACAAAGAATACATTAATGCAAAAAAGCAGCTAAAAAAAAAAATCAAACCCACAATTTCTCCCCCCCCCCATAACACACGAACATTCACACAACATTCAAAGGAAGCTGCATATACAGTCCTACAACTTAACATGCAGTGATTCTGTTGCCAGCCTATGTAGTATCTGTGACAGACTGTACAGTGTTTTGTAGTGCTAAACTACAAAAAGACTACTTACAACATAATTAAAGATAAATCTGCTGTGGCAAAGTTTAAGATGTTTGAGTAAACTATACAGTTTCCGACAATTCAGTGTGCACCATGGACAATGCAAGTCATCTCGGGCTTCAGTCTGCTGTCTTGTGTTGTTGTTATAAAGGAACTGATGCAAACAAAGGAATAGGTAGTATTAGCACCAAACGCATTTCATTCATTAACCTCCCAACCCCCAAAACAAAGTTGGACATCATTTCAGGAAACCTCTACAGTAAGTTCTTGGGAACATTACATCAGCTCAGTGTACTGAAACACCGGTATTTCAAGAATTTTTTCCCCATAGGGAGACCACCTGTCCCCCTCCAGATGTCTAACAAGAGATGTCCTTTGTCTTTTAGAACATCAGATGTGCCCGCAGGAAGATTAGTTTTCTAAAATACTTCCTGTAAGAAGAAATATGTGGAATGGCTCTTAATATGGGAATCTGAGACCCCTTAAGGCATCCACTAAAAAAGCAACTGGAGATTTCCACCCAACTCAGAAGAGAAGGGAACATTTTAATTCCATGCGATATTTACAATCTCTTTTTTGCCTCTAATGTTTATTTTCAATACCTGGTAAAATATTCGCAACTTTTGTCGAGGTTCATTTAAAACATCTCTCTCTTTTCTTGTTTGAAGGTCTGTCAGCAAGGATTCTTTCACAGCTGAAAAAAACCACATATAGACATAATTTCTTTGGTGAACGGGAAAAAACCCCATTGTTTCCTACCCAAGTATGGAAGTTCTGAGAAGGGCACACTGCTCCTGAAGGAAATGGGCTACTCTAGTGTACTTTGATGTAAGTAGCTCATATCAGCAACAAGGAAGTCTTGATGCTCAGCTTCCTTTACAAATCTACAGGCAAACCCACCACTTTTAAACGCCAGATCAATCTCCAGTTTGGGAGAACCCTTCAGAGTACTTAAAAACCGTTAGGTAAAAAGCAACATTTTTCTTACGCCATTTAAGCAAACAGAGAATTCTTTAGGTATAGCTAAAAGCAGGCGTGGCTGGGAAATAAAAAAGAAACACTGCTTTCAGATGGCTACATTGGAAATACATTGCTTAAATTCCGTTTCAGAAGTTTCCGAAGTCACACAACAAACAAAACAGTCTGAAATGCAAGTAACACAAAATATTTAACTGAAACTTTAACCCTTAACTCTTATCCCTCAAACACTTACTGTTTGTGTGTGTAACGGCGCTGCTCAGTTACCTCTGAGCCTCTTCCATACATTTTAATCTCAGTAACATTATTTGATTCCATACAATTAACAAGAAACACCACATATCTAAGCAGGTTTATAAATCTACCCTGAGGAGAAACCAAACAGTGACACCTACTTGCTTCTGAACAGTGAAAAAGAATGCAAAACAAGTCCCAGCTCTACTGACACAAGGAGATCTTTTAGAGGATGTACTTACTTCATATTTAATATTTTGGAGAACAAGGGAAATTTCATCCTCTTTCTGTATGAAAAAGAGAGGAGGCTTGACGCTTCAGCCTGGACCACATCAGAGAAATTAGAATTCCATGGCTCAGTTACTTTGAGCACTTTGTAATTACAGCAAAGCTTAAGGCGCCACATTTCAAAAGTCTTTGATGACCTTATTCCACTGGTCTGCCTTGGGAAACATGCCAAAGTAAAGTAACACCAAATTCATATACCCTTGGGAAAGATGCACCGGATCTTTTTCTTTTACTATCAGAACCTCTAACTGACAGAAGTTACCTACTACTTTCACTCTCTTCCTTTCTTGGTATTCAGAGACTGAAACAGCAGAACCATCGTAAATACCCTACAATGCTGCGCGTTGCACAACAATATACTCCTGTATTAAGAGTCTGCTGTACTATTTTGGAAGGTGGCTCTTGCTGTAACTTTCCCAATTTACTGGAATACTTAGCTTCTCTGATGCAAGCAAAAATGGGTTCTAGCAGTACATGAGCAATGCAGCCTTGCCACGTCCCTATTGCCTTTGTATGTATTATGTAGTAAACTAGTACACACCTTCTAGAGTTAGTCAACATACCGTCATTTCTTTTGCAAGTCTGAGCATAAAACCTGCCTAACAAATTACAATATAGGTCTCCAAGAAACTCTCCAATACGAGGAGGCCTGGTATGAGGAAGTAAAGAGAAAGCAGAACAACTTTTACAGTGGAAGTTCAAGTACTTCCCTGCTTCTGTTGCCTTTCTTCTATTGGAAATTACTTCATGTTTGTGTGCGTTAGGTGTCAGCCATTCATCCCAATTTAAGAAACCTAAGTGTCTGCAATCCCTAGCTCAGATGAAATATTCAATTCAGAAGACAGGAATCAGTCTTATTTAAATATTCTTGTACTCTTTCCAAAGACAAAAGATGTCTGTAGGTCGTCTGAGGATGTTAGGGATCATTCTAGACAGTGACTTCTGCACAGGTAGGGGTGAAATTCTTCTTGCTCTCACTTTTGTATTACTACACACTAAAGCTCTAAAAGCAGTGAAAAGAATTGCTACTCTTAGAAAGTCTCACCAGAGATGAGCTATTGTTGACCCATGAAGTTTCCCAACATATACTGCAATACAACTGCACAAAAAAGCACATTTGGAAAAGCAGTATTTTTTTTAATAATCATCATTCCCTTGCTATCACTACTACAGCTCCAAAACCTCAGTCACATATCCAACACAAAATCAAACTGAAATACCATTTTGCACAAATTCTCCGACGCACTACCATAGATGAATCCCAAAACTCCAAGCAAGGCAACTCTTTACAATCAGTGCCTGGCTACATACCCCAGAGATTAAGCCTCGAGACAGAACCACTGCACTCCAGATAATTACTTCTATAATAAGGACCTAGAAGTTTCCTTAACCACACGGTCCCAATCTAGTTACAAGCTTGAAAATACTGGTTACTCTGAAGTGAATGGGGTGCCAGTTGAGAGTCTAGGTATGTTCGTGTTTAAACAACAGGAGCAGCCTGTTGCCTTCCATACAATTTAAGTTTTCCCAGCTGTCCTTGGGCCTTACCTGCCAACACAATATTCCAAGTCAAAGTTACAAACAACTGAGCAAGACGAGATAAATAGTATCTAGGCCAGCCCCCCACTGCTACTTAGGAATCAAAGGGGAGTTTCACATTAAATATGACCCTGGACAGGAAACTGCTATTAAAAAAAAAAAAAAAAAAAGGACACAATGGTCATTCAAAGGTGCCTTTTCGATCTAGTGTCAAAAAGTATTTTAGTAGTAGCTTTTTTGAGCTAAGCTCTGGGACAGCAAGGAAGAAACATCTTTTTAGAAACATATTAACAAAATTGCAATTAAGCAACTGAACTAAATTAATAACAAATTTGTATTTAAAAATATAAAAACTACATTAAGCTTAATTTCTTGAAATAATAACCAAATAGCATGCTACCTGCTGCACAGCTACATCATTTTGTGAAGTTTTCAGTTAACTGGACTGCAATATACAATCAGTTACCCCCACCCCTGCTGCTACTGGGATAGCAGCTATCCCAGTATTTTGCAAGAAAATCTAAACAAGTCTTGAAGATGAAAAAATCATGGGGTTGTTTTTCATATCTAAACGCGTATCTTAATACTACAATCTTCTGCAAAACATCTCACAGCAAGTATGTGTCTGTTAATGTTTTTACACCATGCATGAATTAAAAAAAAAAGTGTGCTGCCACACATTCTTTGAAAATTATTACGGGTCAAACCTTTTAAGTCCATTGAGATTTTCAAAGTCCCAGCACTGATACTGATTAGCCAAACTTATGTTAAGGGAAATACTCCCACAAGACTTTCCATAAAGAAACTGATCTGGAACACATACCTGTTTTTTTTAACCTGTATACCTACAGAAATATCAAAGGACATTTTACAAAGTTTTTCTAAAATAGTACTTAAAATCACCTATGTAAATTTAGGGCAAGTATAATTTTATATCCAGCAGCTTCACAACACAAGCTTTTTAGCAACAGCAGAACCAGCAGTTTCTAGACATTTCAATAGCTCTTAAACTAATGTGTTTAAATATATAATGGGGATATATTAAGGTAACAAAAACTATAATTTTAGATTTGCAGTTAATATTAGCAGACTGCATTAATGTTTTTGACATTATGTAATCTCCAAAGCAGTGGATCAGATTACAATGGTAATTACATTAAATTTTCAGTGACGCTGTAGCCTCCACAGAAGTGCCACTACTACATTAAATACAAACCAAGAAAAGAAGTAAAACCAAAATAATTGTATGCTACTTAAAAATGTTTCCATGACGCAAGGTTAAGCAAACCAATTTTAAATAGTCTATCCACTACTGCTTTTAATGTGACATATTTTTAAAGTTATGATAAAACAGTTCAAAAGCTGATTACGAAGTTTGACAATATGTAAACTCTTCTGGAAAGAATACACAGGAACTACCTTGCAGAAAGAAACAAAACCAGTTACATTTCAGATCACTGAAAAATTCTGAATTTAAAGCATTTAGTTTTAAAATTTGTCCATTCATTAATTAATGACTAGGGAGAAACTAGTTCAATAATACATACAGATTAATTTACATATAACAAATACAGACTTACCTCACATTATAGTAATAGTTTGCAGACTTGCTATGTTTTACTCTTACCTACACGGAATTATTTTTAGACAGTACTAACTGTAAGCCTGCATTCTATCTAGACAACCTCAGACTGCCCAAAATGAATAAAAGCAGAAAAAACCTTTAGGCCCAAACAGAAGTCTTTGTTAACTTGTATGAATATGCAGAAAATGCAGCTAAATAATAAAAAAATATATATTGTGCTTCCATCAGGGGACTGTGCCTAGACATCAAACTATGTATCAAGATTAGTGCCAGTTCATAAGCATTCTGAAAGAACTTGAGTTACCTTTACACCACAAACATGCAATGTAATGTACAATATTTTAGACAGTTTCTGTCACATTTCACAGTAGCAACTACGTTTTCCAAGAGCTAAATATATCATCTGATGGACAAATTCTAAAACTATTTTCACTACAAAGCATGAAAAAGCAACTTATTAATACTATAAATCCAAATACTTATGGAACAGTAATTGAGTAGAGCAAAACAGACAATCCTAGAAGTCCTGTTCACAGATTTCCCCCGATTCATTTCACATCAGGATTTATGAGCATGGTATATAAATCACTTCAATATTGTCATGACTTCAAACACCCCACTACTTTTAGCTTTTAAACTTAAAAAATGTACAAAATATGGGGTACAACAAAGCCCATTCATTTTTGCTTTTTCATGTTCAAGATTACCTGAAGCAGTTGCATCAGTGAGTCAGGAACCCTGAAGTACAGAAGTGCTAAGCAGATGATTATTCAGCAGCAAAACCAAAGTTTGCTTACCTATAGTCTGAGTAGGTTTAACAGAATTGGGCTTGTTTTCTTGAGGGAGGCTTTCAGAATTTCGTGTTGCAAGAGGCTTAGCTATAGGAGCTGTAGACTTATCATTTGTGTCTCCTGTCCAACGAAGAGTAAACTGAAGTGTAGGTCCCTGAGAAAATGTTTCAAATGGAGGCAATCTCTGGGGGGAGGAAATCAAAATAAAACAGCAGAATTAGTGTCTTCCCATGTACAAAAACAATCATGAAAAAACATTCACAGAATGGGGACAGATGTAATTTTTTAATCCCCTGAAGTCCTTGTGTTTTCAACATAAGCATACACATTTAGATATACTAAAAAAAAAAGCTGAAGATGACTATACAGTTTCCTGCACATTACTGAGCAACCACTTCATGCACGTACTGTGGCACACATTGATCTTTGTGAAACACTAAACAGTAAACAGCATGGGCCCTGACTAGAAAGAAGATAGCACTTAACCTACCAGCCTGTTGCCAATGTACTACTTCTCTTTCTAGTCACACTTACTCCTAATTCTGCAGTCCACTATTATATATTAATACACAAGCTTTAAAAACCGTACCACTGTCTGCTGTAGAAATGCTATTGTTATATTCTCCTGTGGATATGTTCTTATATTCCACTCACTTATCAAGTTAATAGTAATAAAGAAATAGAAGAGACCTGAGTCAAGTCCAAACTCCTATTATCAAGTATCATACCCTAAATTTATCAGTGGGATTACAGAATTCCATCTTAAAAGCTCTTTATTATATTTGGGCCTGATTGGTTTACAGAAATGCTATTGCAAAAACAGAAAACCAATTACTGTGCTTATCAGATCTGGGTGATAACACATTGGCCATGACTATTTTCTCTTCTCTTTGAGGTAGCACCTCCAGCTACCCCTCTCTCACATTCTCCCAACAACAGAAAGCAACCATATCCCTGTCTCAGTTTAACAAAGTTACAGCAATTTATATATCTTTTTAAGCACATTTACATGTGGAGGATCTCCTCCTATGATCTTCCTAAAAGCTGTTTCTAGCTTTTTCAATTTTAATTTCTTGAACACAGTTTAACAGAAGCAGTATTCCAGGTAAAGGCTGAACAGGGTAATAGAGCTTGTAACTATATTTTTACTATATACTTTGGATCATCTCTGCTTTTTTCATAATTATATAATCACATTGATACACAACTACTTTGCAATCATCTACATTTTTCATATTCTTCTCCTCAGTCACTTACAACTGATACTCTCCCAGGACACAGGAGCGTGTGACTATAAGTGCATACAGTCACCTGCATTCACTGTATTACTGGGTGTTGATTCACCTCAGTCAACAATTTCTCTCTGCACACCACTTTCTCCTACACTGACACACCCTCTTCCTTTCAACACTAAATTTCATCAGCATTCTCTTAAGGTGTGTAAGATCAAACCTATGAAAGCTCTGAGTTCCTCTTTCTTTACCCAAAATATTCTGCTTCTGCAGTTTGTTCCTTTTCATTTGTCCAACTTGAATTTATTACAATAACAAATATTTAATTTGCCTGATTTTATAAGACAGAAATTCAGAAGTCATTGAAAGAGACAGCTGCCATACCTACAGTAGTTAACATCTGCTTGTATTAACAATCTAGCGTAACCAAAACTTTCCTAAAGTGAGAGCTAAATTAAAACTTATATGCATACATCCTGAAAGAGAAGTACTATTTCCTGTTCAATTTAATCCATTTTCAGAGGAACAGCCACTGACTGCAGCACTTCGAATTGTGTTCCACCTTAATCCAGACCATTTGCAGTGAAGACAGGTCTTTCAGCCACTAAAACAATCCATACCTTCCCATCAAGTATTGTTTCCCATGTTGCTCTTTTCTTGCTAATGGGACATTCTTCCATTTCCTGCATGGCCACTTCATATTCTCCATCCAGAAGTTGCAAGCGCCTGTCAAGACAAAGTATGTATTATGACTAAAGAAGCTCATTTTTACTGTTTGCCTATTAAAACATAGAATATATTTCACAGTAACTAAGTTTCCATGAAATTAAAGGCAGATTTTCAGGCAAATTTATTTGGCAACTAAGTGTGAATCTCAGGTAAACACCATCCATAAAGAAAAAGCTGCCTAATGTCAAACATTAAAGCAAAAGCCTCCATCCAAGCAATTCCAAGAGATGTAGGAAAGCTATTGTTAATACAAAATTAACACTATGATGGGAATCTTCCTGAGAGGAAACAAAAAACAAACTGAATTACATCCCCTCCAAATAATCTTTTATTCCTGCTTTATTAATAACTACTCTGTTCTAGCAAACCAATATGATCTCTAATCAGGCCTCCAAAACTAAAGAATCCTACCTCCTTATCAGAGCCATGTCAGATGTAACCTTAAGAGGACTTCAACATAGTAAATATAAAGTATGACATTCTCAAAAAGCAAACAAAAAAAAAAGCTTTACAAAGACTAGAAAGGGTAATTCAAACATGTTAACCAACATGCTACATTTTCACTTTCCTCCCTATCTCACCTTGCCTCCTCCTATGTAGCAGTCTGTTCAGTGAGGCTTGAGAAATTCTGATTTCTACTTAATTAGTTTTATTTTGTTGCCACTTGGTGAACAGCACAGGAGAAACAAAAAAGAAAAAGCAATGAATCAAAGGTACAGTCTCAGGAAAATATTTCATGGATACACGTGTTTTAAAGATACCAACACAAATCAGCAAGTAATACCAATTTACAATACAAGCTCACTTTCCCAAGATTTCGAATTTTTTCTTTTGAGACATTACTTTCTGAAGCAATGGCACTGCATTCTTCACAACAGATCGTAAGCTACAGAAGCATCATTCAAAATAAACGAGTTGTTGCTAAGTAGATAAATTCCATGTGAATGTATGCAAACTGTTACACAGTTTGAACTTCGGAATTGTGTCTTGCAGAAAAAGGCTGTTACTGTTTCTAGATGCTTCAGTATTCTACAGTGAGATACTGGAACAGGTAAACTACAGCCTATCTTTTTCTTTTACATGTAAACTATATTACAGCAGAAGTATCCCAGCAGAATAAAGTTATAAACACACCAAGTAAGCCAGAGACCTTTTGTTCTATTTCTTCACAGCATCTTGCAAACCACTAACTCCTTCAACAGTAAGGGCTTCAAAAGGTAAAAAAATAAACTTATAGATAGAGAAGATAATGGCCTTAAGACAAATCTTTTCCTAGATCTGCATGATATGTATAATCCTTTTCCAGGCCTGGAGTCTGGGTAAAATAACTTACTTTTCAATTTCTCCATCAAACAGAAGACTGTAACTTCAAGAGGTTAACATAAATGAATAGCTTATACTTTACAAAATTCCACAAATAATTAATCAAGTTAATAGCTTCTATTTTGAAGATGGCTTTCCACATAAAGTAAAATTTTCAAGATTTAAAAAAAAATTTTTTTTACACATGATTTGGTTCTGCTGCAAATCAGTGTCACTTATGCAGCAGCATGGTTGAGAACGTCCTAGCTTATGTATCATCACTACAAAACCACCTAACGGTTCATATCGTGTTTAGCATATTAAAGTTCTCCCATGGAATTAAGTAATAGAAAAGAACAAAATATTGTCAAGACTTCTTAGAAGATACAGATTAGAGAAAGACATTTCTTAAAAAAAACACTACTTAAAATACATAGGACTTCTAAAGCCCTATTTGGATCAACGACCATTTTGTCAGAATCACTTGGAGCTATGTTTTAAGCAGCTTTTTCTTGAAGCTATATTTATATTTTTACTAATAAAGAAATTCTCTAGATACCTACTTCCACCTGGGATCTACATTTGCCATGGATAGAACTCTAATTTTCATATACTGTATTTTGGCTATTGCTGGTATTATCATCTTCTGCAGGACAAACAACTACAATGTCCACTTACCGGTAAATGGTATGCTGCTTATCTTCTGAACTATCTGGATTGCTCTAAGCTATAGCTACATGTGAGTTCACCCCACTCCACCTTCCTTAAAATATATTAAGTAGTGTCAAGATAACAAATATTAAAATATTTCATCACATTTAAACTACACGACAGAGTAAGCCTATTATGATTTTAACTACTTGTTTCATTTCACTGTAGTAATGAAGAACTAATGTCTTCTTTAGGTGCTAGCAGAATAAGATCTGTGACTGCATCAGCAAGAGTCTGGGCATGGAGAAAATTATGCCACCAAATAGAATGTAGGCAGTAAGCATATTTCAGAGACTTTTTGTTTGTTTGATTTACTTTTCAATTACGCTGTCATTGATCTTTAACAGAACCACAGAAATTACATGTCAAAAAACTGACAAGGAACAGACAAACTGATGCATATTAACAGGGCAATACTCAAGTTCATAAAAGGGAATCATTTACAATTGTCACTGAACAGGTCTCAGTATAAAATGTGCTTTATGAAACCCGCAGACTCTTTTTTTTTGAAAAAAAGAGACAAGAAGCCTAAGCTCTCATTGTAACTACCAACTAAAAATGCAGCCCAAGACAGCCAACATTGAAAATAAAGAACAGATTTAAGTTTAATATTAAACAAATTCCTAACAATTAACAGAAACAGTATTTATTTTTTATAATATTACCTGTTTTTATCAAATACAGTCATTTGTGCTACAAATGTCTTTTCCCCATCTTCACGATTCGAAGAGTTTCTTTTTCTTCTAGCTGGAAGCTCCTCATTGACATCTGTACATACGAAATATGGTATTCAATTATTATAACAGCACAAATTCAAAAGATCGAACAGCTTCTATGCAGTTGTAAAATACACCTGGCTGTTGATTATGTCACAAGTGTCACACAATAGAAAAGGACACAGTATTTAATGAACAGCTCAATGGCAATGGAAAGAGCACTTAGCTTAACAGTAATCATATTTTAGATATGCTCACATAAATTTATAGTTTAGTCAAATTACTCTGACAGCATAAAGAATTTGGGATTTGACCTCTTTTAGCTATAAAATAGTGAGCAAGTTTTTCATTCTACATGCACTCTTCAAAGCTGTAACATTCGTGATGTAACATAACACATCTTGAGAAGATTAAGAAAGTACCTTTTAAATATTTGTTATTAAATTATTTTCTTTATTGGCTAGTCATTTAGTCTTGAGAGACCACGATAGCACCTACAGCTGAGTCAGAAGTGACCAGTGTTGCTGGAGGTTCAATGATAGTCACAGCGATCACAGGGCTCTCTTACATTTATTCACCCCCCAACAGTGTTGCCTCACACCTTTACCATCACTATAGTAAAAATTGGTGTTAAATGTACACAGAAATAGAAGCACAGTTTCTAGCTACCAACTGTATTTTAGCCCCATCTTGAAAAAGACTGAAAACAAATGAAAGCCCATTCAGTCACTCATCTATTACTGGCCCTTCTCAGACTGTGACCTACATGGCAGATCAAGACAACTGTATACATGCCTACAAGATAAACCTTGTAAAAGCATATTTAAAGATTGAAGTTACCAATGTTTTCATTAGTTTCGCCATTGATGAGTCCATTAAACTCTCTTCTTCCTGGGCGAGTTACTCTGAATAACAATGAGTAAGACTTCACCATATGGCTGTTGCTTGGTTCAAACTCATTGCTGGAAACTGCAAGTGATGGGAAGTTGCCTGGTTTTATTTGGCTGAGGTCTGGGTTTAAAGGCACCTGCTTTTTACCTGTAGGAACCTGTCTTATCGGACAACTGACATCCTGTAGGAAAACAAGAAAGCTAAGGTTTAGGTTTTTAGAATACAAAGTAAAGACATTAAGTGTTAAAATTCATATAATTTATGAATTGTACTTGTCCTACAATCTTTTTGAAAATAAGCCTTGTAACAGATGTAAATAAAAAAGTCTGGAATAACAATCCCAGGTTTTAAATGTAAAAATAGATATTTGAAAGTGTAACTAAAACTGGCATTCTATAACCACTTCTGGCAGCAGCCATCTTTTTCTACATGATTAAATTAACACTAACATGAGGCATTCAGCAAGACTGTAGAACAGTCATTAATACTAATTTAATTCTGTTTACCTAAAGAAATTAAATGTTTTGGTTATATATATATTTCAAGGGCTTCCTATCTTCTCCTTCCAATATTACAAAGTGCACTTTGCGCTATCTGGGAGATAAAGAACCACCTACCTAGGATTTATTATATTCAGTATCTCTCAAATAGATCATTGAGCACTGTGTAGTATTGGAAAAACAAGGCAAGATGGCCGAAGTATGAAACTTGCAGCAAAACATTTCAAATAACCATCAGCACCTCCTGCTTTTACCATACTTATCCATACTACAGCAAGTTACAAAATTGGCTAGAAACAATATTAACTCTTAAAAACGTGTCAAACCAGCTTGACATTCTTAGGGAAAATATACAAAGTTCTGACTGCAAATCTTTCCCTTTTTGGTTAAAAATTACAGCATGCATTACTGAGCCTCCCATATTCTCGTAGCTGTGAAGATAATTTGCCAACTAGTGTGAAACAAACATAGCTAAAACAGCAAGCAAATTCAAAGATGCTTTAATAAAACAAAAAGAGGAAAAGTGTTTATGATTCATAGTACCTAAATTCTGCAATAATTGAGATGATCAATGTAAAAAACACAGGCACAGAAAAAGCAAGGAAAGAGACAAGACTTGGCAGATGACTGGGGAATTCAAAACAATTACAACTTGTTCCTTTTTTTTCTAAACTCTGGAAGGCATAGACTATTTTTATGATTTTGTGATTGCCCGGTTTACTTAAGCCTCTGGACATCACAACAGAATTAATATTTTAATGATGTGATACAAAAAAATTGAAGTAAAAATAGAGGTGGCTGAAATTCAGTGAGTGAATCTGACTTACAAACAAGCTAAATTCAATGAACAAAGCCGAATGTTTTTTTAAAACTGCCAGTTATTTCTCACAGAGCAAAATCCATATATATATATATATATATATTTGTTTCTGAAGAATCCCTTACCCAGTCAATAGAAAACAACTTGAATAGATTAGTTCTTAAATTTAAAGACTAAATTAATCTCAACAGAAGCATCATTTCACCATTACCTTGTTGTATGCAATGTTAAATAGATGTTCCAGAATCGGGTAAACATTTTGCTTTACTATATATTAATACTTTGTCAAATAATTTTTACCTTTCGTTTCTTGTGGCAAACCTTCACAAGCAGTACTTCCAAGGTTACAGAATTTTGTTCATTCTCTGAGTTTTGTGATGGCTTATCTAAACAGAAAAAAATTTTAAGTTCTGAAAAAGTGGAGATCTAGTCAATGGTGTAAATCCACCTGTAATTACTTTTTAACCATAGGTACCTCCAGGCACAAAGACCTCGAGTCAAATTCTAAGTTTGAATTCTCCCCAAACTTACTGCAAATTTCCACTTGAGAACATATCCTACCTAACTATTCTAATACTAGCAGATTAAAAAGTATAATTGATCTCCAATGTATAAAAGAGTAAGCTTGCAACCTCTGGCATTGCCAAAACCTTTTTATAGCAGAGAAAAAGGATACAGGTAGATTTAAGTAAAGTCAGAATACACTAATTACAGATGAGTCAAATTATTTCCTCTAATTTTTTTCTTTACAGCTTGCAAACCTAGAATTTGGTTTGCATCAAAACTTAAGATCCAGATGCTATCAGGTAGGAAAACAAAACAAAATAAAAACCCCAACCCTTAAAGATTATGCAAAGTTAAGTATATGCAGAATAGCTGTTAAAGGACTCTTGAAAGAACCTGAAAAAAAATCTTAGAAAAGAAGACTTGGCTTCACAGTCTCTGCACTATAAATTTTCTAGAGCCTGGAATCTTCAAGACAGCTACTACCAGCAGTATGATCAGCAATGCCTATTAAGAACTGCCTTATAAAATAAATTTCACTGTATGGTAAGAGAACCTTTAATCATTTGAATTTATATTAATCTAGAAATGTGCCCTCATATGGAAAAAGAATAGAAAGATAAAACTTGATTATATATCTAGTTAAAAAAGTTTGTGAGAGAAATTCTGAAAAACAATGATCAGACAAAACTGAATGAATCTCTAAGTTATTTCTGCTCTTTTAAAACCTTACATATCATTATGAGCTTAAGTTAAAAAGCACAATGGCTTCACCTTAGTCCATGTTACAAAGAATCTAACATTCATTGAAATACTTTGTTATGCTCATCAGATATAAAGAGCAAAGCTTTAGCATACGAAAGACAACATAACCCCTGTCTCTTCACTTGCTTTCCTCCTGACACTCTCTCCACATTCAACAAGTTGAAAGAGAGAGAGATCTGGTAACTCATCTAGAGACGCTGGCAGTTTTATGAAACAAATGGATTTTTTTTTTTTTAATTGTAAACACGAGACATATTAGAAATCTTCTTAGCAAATACAGAAACTCGGGGCGGGGGGGAACCCAACCAAAACCCCACCACACTCTCGGTTTCAAGAGTTTCTAACATAATTTCTATCCAAATAAGCATATTAATTGCACCAGCGTCATTAATTTAAATATTTTCTACATTTAATATTCACTATAGCATACATTACTTAAGTTAGCGATAGCCTTTTCTATGGTACAAATGACCATCAGGCTCTCACTATAAGTAGTACACTCTTGAAGTGAAAGGTTTTTATAGTTAACAATAGAGTCACATAATCTAAACATTAAAAAACACACAGAAAGTCATCAAATATATTAACATCTTGAAAAATCTACTGCAGCCCATGGCTGTGTAAGACCACACTGTAACAGAAAAGTGGTAAGAAAAGCAAGGTCTGCCAGCAAAATCTATGGAACAACTACCCTATCCACACGGTAGTTTAAATTCCATACATGAGGTTTACTACTACATACTGTCCTGGAAGGATCAGATTTTGAAGTTACATATTTGAATTTAAGACACATCAGCATACCCTTTTTTCCACCTTTATTCTATACTTTTTTATTCTTATCACTAGCTGCGCCAAAAGTCCTTAACTCTTGTGGTTTCCCAGTTTAAATACTGAATGCAACTGTGCTGGTTTTGGCTGCGACAGAGTTAATTTTCTCTTTAGTAGCTACTATGGGGCTATGTTTTGGATTTGTGCTGGAAACAGTGTTGATAACACAGGGACGTTTTCATTACTGCTGAGCAGTGCTGACAAAGAGTCAAGGCCTTTTCTGCCTCTCACCCCACCCCACCAGCGAGGAGGCTGGGGGTGCACAAGAAGCTGGGAGGGGGCACAGCCGGGACAGCTGACCCCAACTGACCACAGGGATATCCCACACCATATGGTGTCGTGCTCAGCACATAAAGCTGGGGGAACGTTGGGAGTGATGGCGTTTGTCTTCCCAAGTCACCGTTACGCGTGATGGAGCCCTGCTTTCCTGGAGATGGCTGAACACCTGCCTGCCCATGGGAAGCACTGAATGAATTCCTGGTTTTGCTTTGCTTGCCTGCGGCGGCTTTTGCTTTATCTATTAAACTGTCTTTATCTCGACCCACGAGTTTTCTCACTTTTACCCTTCTGATTCTCTCCCCCATCCCACCAGGGGGGGAGTGAACGAGTGGCTGGGTGGTGCTTAGCTGCTGGCTGGGGTTAAGCCATGACAGCTTGTAACAACATGTAACATGAAGTTCCTGAGAGCAGAAACACAGTGAATACTATCCATTGAGACCAGCAGTATTTTGAAGTTCCAGAAGCAGAATGTTCCTAATCTACAGATTTGAAGAACTTTCTCAGAATAATATTACAGTTTAATAAAGAAGTGATTCTGAAATCTAGACATTTGCAATTTTAACTTTCAAACATCTTACTGAATAGATCTGGTCAAGCATAAGATACCTTGAGAGAACATAACTTCCAGAAAAAAGTATAAAACCTGTTACATGAATTGCATTAGTTTTTACATCCAAAGACTAAGATGCCATTCAGAATATTTTTAACCAAAAAATTAGAAACACCACTTTATTTTAAAGGATAAACAGCTAATTTTTTTTCAGGGAAGTAAAAAGACAGTGAATTTACCCATGCCTATACAGCACAAAGCATGTCACTTCTGCTTTCGTTAAAGGAACAGAACCCTTCATTCTGGTCTGGGAAGTCCAATATTCCGATTTTGAGAGGTAAAGCCTTATGTGCATAAAAGACACAATAGAATGACTGCAAGTCACTAAAACATGATTTCCGTTGCTTTTATAATCACTGACATGGCCTTTGCCTCATTTCTAGGCTCTACTTGATAAAACTGATTCTCACACTTCTATTTTAAATTAAAAAACATTGAATCTTCTAACTATTTGAAGACTGCGGGTTTTTTTTAAAGCTTCAAATACCCCAAAGACACACTCCCATAAAATCACTTTCTTCAGAACTCCTCAAGGTCTATTTCAGTTTGAATGGGTGATGACTTGAAGTATTTCTCAAAATCACTGTTTTGACTAAAACCCCGGAGGGCTTATCTGCTTAACATTACAATTACGCTACAACATATTTAAAGCGCTATTGAAAGTATTGTAACTAATGGGACAGTCTGAGCTTTAAATAAGTTAAAATCTGCATTCAAACAGCAGAGATTCAAAACATTCAAATATTCCCCTCACAGATCTATACTAATGTCAAAGGTGCTACACAAATTAACAGTATAATGAATGAATTAGCAAACATACCGTTTTTATGGAAGAACCCGGTAAATGTAAGTTGCAAATGAGCAGACAAGCTAAACAGAAGAAAAGAAAGGAAATGTTAGAACAAGTAAGTTTTTTCTTCTCACAGCAGCCACTCCACCCCATTCACTGATGTTCAGGACAGGCCAACACAAGAGGCAGAACTATAATGAGGTGGTCCATCTTTCTAACTTGGAAACTGCCTGGATACACCAGCTACAATTGATGCAAAGCTGTACACCAGTTTTCTCTTTACAGACGGATTCTATGTATTCTATGACTTGATACATTAAAAAAAAAAGTACATGTTTAAACACTACAGTAGAAGGGCACTGTCTGAAACCATGAGATCTTGCCTTCACAGGCAGCCAAACACATTTCCTAGACATTCACCAGCAACAGAAATGAGTTTTGGTGGAAATTTTCTAGAACCTCACCCTGAACCATGCACTTGGTACTGATTTTTTTTTTTTTTAAACAAGTATTTTAAGTTTGGTAAGGAGAATCTTTACAATGGGAAGCTACAGCCTTAGAAATAAAAGATGATCAGTCACATCACATCCATATTATCCATAACATATGCCGTCAAAATAATAATTGCATCTATTTTGTTTCACAGCACTACAGCTCATAGCCTAGACTATTCTGCTGACTGTAGACCCATTTTATTTCAAATTGTTAAATTCGGAATACATTTCAGCTTAAAGCAAGTATTCATAAAACCAGATTAAAATGGGTCTCAAAAACACTTGGTATTTCTCAAGTATGTAGTACTGAACAAAATATCATCTGTTACACTAGAACACCAGATACAATTTTGAGCACCTTCACTGACTTCAGGAAGATACAACCTGACATTTAACACCTATTTTTAAACACAAACACTCCTAAGAGCGCTGAGATGATTAGTGAAAGTGCCCAACAGCTTGAGCATTCAAAAGACTGCATCTATACCAACTTGCATCATTTATCCGTGTTACTTTTCCAGACCAATTCTAGACTAAAGTACATTTTTGATAGTTTTGAAAGCACAAAAAACAACACACACAAATCAATATTCTATTTTGTTTCAACATGATCCTTATCCTTCAAAAGAGAATATTTACCTAGCAAGTATCCACAATATATGGAGCAAAAGATAATTAAGAAGAATAATCTACAGTAAATATATAAAACCTCTTAAAACACAAAATTTATACGTTTGTTTCAGGCTAAATTCTGTCTAGCATGGTTGCCTCTGAAGTAGTCTAATTATTTGCAAACACTATGGAAAAAGAACAGCTGGTTAAAACCCAAGCAAATACCTCAACCCCCCCCCCCACCTCAACAGGTCTTCACACGTTCCAGCAACTTAGGTTAGTCTTTAAGATGTCTGGTTTTGGTTTAAAATTTCCAAAATGCTTTGCATTTCATCATATATCAGTACATTAAATAGAAGGGTTTTGGCAAATTATCTACAGTCTTTCTACCAAAAAAGAACACAAAGCCAACCTGCAGGACTAAAACAGATCTCTGAATTGTACAGATTAGAACAAAATTATTCTGGAAGTTGTACA
Source organism: Pygoscelis adeliae (assembly GCF_000699105.1). Lineage (NCBI taxonomy): Eukaryota > Metazoa > Chordata > Aves > Sphenisciformes > Spheniscidae > Pygoscelis > Pygoscelis adeliae. The sequence continues at coordinate 2,466,577 of NW_008824772.1, forward strand.
ATGGATCGGTTAATTTCCATCACATATACTTTCACAAAAAGCTTCGGTGTTTAATTCATACATAAAAAATAGAATTTAAAAAAAGTTATTGTCATCATCTATCACACTGAAATATCACAAACACATTGTACGCTACATCACCTCTCAGTGAATAAGCTTTTTATACCATTTTATTTCAGCACTAGGAAACTCGTTAAGAAACAACAGACCAGGCATATTTGCTATGCCTTCTTTTTGCCATCATTACAAAGACAGGCTACGATGAAAATTAACTGTAACCCATCAGTCCCAAGTTTCACATCTCTGCTGAACTTTGACTTTTGCCAAATACAATACAGCAAATTCAGCAAGAGTTCAGTATTTTTTTCTGAAACAGAGGAGTAAGACCTGATAAAATATGAGTTTTATCCAACATTTAAGTGTGTTGCATAATTTAAAGTAAACTCTTGTGGAAAAAAATTAACGTGACGAAACCAATAGGTACACCATATAAAAGTATTTACTATTTCACAATTAGAATTCACATAGTAAGCCCCCCCGCAAGTGACAATTCCATATGGAATTAAGACTTGAAATTATGTTTGTTAAAGAGGGAACATTGTTATTCAGATAGAACTATGCAAAGGTTCAACATGATATATATGTGGGGTCAGACCACAGGAAAAATCTCAGACTAAGCAATATTTCTCATGAGAAAATTAGAAGGGAAAATTGTAAGTTTTACAGCCTTTAATGAAAACATTTTATAACTAGTTACCCAATTATGGCTTGAGATGGGTAAGATCTTTTAAATACTGTTAAGTTTCAGGGTTTTCTCTTTTGTTTTGGTGTTTTGGGTTTGGGGTTTTTTTTTTTTTTTCTTATATAACTATGAATGTAAGGTTAAAAATAGCAAGTATACAACCATAAAAACCCCAAATACTGTAACTTCACGGTATTTTCCCAAATGTGCTTTTTTTTTTTTTAATTCCAGCACACACAGATTAGTTACACAACTGACAGTCTTAAAAAAAGTTAAGGCAAATACCTATTTGAGGCTTCTACACACATTTCAAGAAACAGCATGACAAACACTGAAAGTTTATGCTGACATCGTTTTTCTGCAAGTTTTTAAGTGACCAGCACACATACACACATTTTATGATTTTGGAAGCAACATTTCAAACAGTAAGTACCTTGCTTCTAATAATTAGTCTTTATCACTTCCATTTTTATCAGTCAAAAAGACTTTTGATTTAGCGCATGCATGTGCTCATTTGTACTACACACACAAATATACATGCAGGACAGTACCTGTGAGATTCTTGTTCTCCCTTCATTTTCTCTACTTTTGATAACATGTCATCTACTTTGAATGTTTTCCTGTGAAGAAAAAGAAAAAAGAATAGTTTCACACAGCCATTATTCCCATATGTAACAAGAAATTTTATTCAGTATAAACTTTGACTTGGTTATCAATCTAAAACCATCTAGATACACAATTTTAGCCTTCTTTTCAGAAAGCACCCTTTTTATACCTTTTTAGGCATAGTAGCACACCCGTGTTGTAGGGACACAACTGCAATACAGCTTCTCAAGCAGTATCAAAATAACACAAAGAATTAAAAACAGGCCTTTCAGAAGTAATCCTACTTACTGCTCATAAGAAGTGTCATTTAACAGCACCATATTCAAAGCTTGCAATGAACATGTCTAAATACATTTCAGCTTTGGTCAAAGAAAATCTTCCCACTTTAGTGACACTTATACCTACTAGGAACTTACGTGTCAGCTCTTCAGTCATTACTACTTTAAGCTTGATCATAACGATGAAAACCACTTAAAACCTTATCTGACAAAACAGTTAAAAAACTAATTATAAAATCCCCCTTCTTTCTCCACAAAGTTATATTAAATGGACACAATACAAAGAACAATGAATTCTGAAGCTACTTCTAGAGCACTCACAGGAAATGGGGGGGGAGACAACCACCAATGACAACAATGTCATAGAGAATAATCACTTCAAATCATTTCTCTCTGTAATTCTGACATCAGTCTGTTCATGCTCATATGTTCAGCTTGTTCTACCGTACATACAATTTAATGTTCATTTCTAAATAAAGCTCACTCATGAACAGAAGTTATTCAATAGATTCCAGAACACACTTTCAATTTTTCTTTAAAGGAAAATTAACGCTTGGACCTACATGCCAACAAAATTGCACTAGAGTGACAATACAAGAGCTGCAAGGGCATCCTTCCTTTACATTTATACCTTAGAAAAATTAATAAGAACATAAGCTGTTGCCAAATACTGGTTTTCTTGTGGGGGGAACAACGATGACATGCTCTGGGGAAGTGGGAAGCATCGTCTACAGCAATATCCTGACTGAAGAAACACTGATGTCATACACTGTCTACATTCAGCATGTAATACATCGGAATGCTTTAGTTACAAATCACATGGTGGCTAAATGGTAACAGTGGACAAGAAACACTACACAAGTACAGGGCTGCAGTCAGATAACAAGGAGAAAAATAATTATGATTTGTGTAGTAAACAATCAGTGATTCAAAGCTCTACTCAGCCTAAGGTTCACACAGATGACAGATTCAAGAACTGACTCACCTACACTAAAACATGGGATTATTAAAATCAACATTGCAACGCTCAGCTTTAAAGCAAGAGACGTTAAGAACAGAGGAATTCTTTGAAAGTTTCAGGTAAACCTCAGTTTCCTAAGGTTAAAAAGTCTCTGTGCGCACTTTGCCCAAGCTCATCAAAATCAGCCACTATTCTGCAAAACAGCAAGTAGTACACTTCTCTTTAGAAGGCTTTCTTCAGACTAAAGAAATGCTTAAAACAGCTCTAGAGCAAAGTTATGTCACAATCAGAATATGAGCCAGAAACCAGCTAAGAGACAAACATGTTTCAGGAATGGGGGAAAGCTTAACAATCTTTCATAAAATACACTAATATCTGACACAGCTTGCATTTAATGTTTGTGAGCATTACTGATCCAGGAAGAACAATGACACAACCTTTCCTAATGTCAAACTCAGGTTAGTTAAAACAAGAAAAGAGCCCTCCTAAAAATCTCTCAGAAAAACTAGAAATAGCAACCAAAAAGCCCATTAAAATCAAAATTGTTGCCTTTGAAGTTAACATAAAAAAATACAGAAATTCCTTTAAATTGAATTAATATTTTTATGTTACCATGTTCCCATGCATAACATACAAAATTAAGTTTTTGTAATAACCATCCCTAACACCCAGGATTTTCAAGACAGCATTTACTTGTGCTATAAGTATGCGCATCTTGCGCATTCCTTTCTCCACCCACTCTTACTCCAGTCAAGCGCAGTAATAATTAACGAAGTATTAAAAGTCACATCATAGCATGCCATTACTTCGCCAATAAATAAAAAAATTATTCCTTTATCCAAATACTGTACGGGAAGCAATTTTTATTAAGAGTTAGTAACTTCTTTCCAACACCATCATTTGGTCTAATATAGTAACACCTGAAGACAGACCCACAGGCAGAAAGCCCATTTCAATTCTCCATCAAGTATCACTTGACCCAAGCGTATTGCCTCTCCAACGATAAGCAGCAACTTCAATACTTTTTTAGCCCAAGTTGATCCATGCCCATTAACTTATTCACTTATCAACATTTCTCTATACTACAAGCATTCTGGTCTTTATAAACACTTTCTCAGTACTAAACATACGGACTGACATCAACGGATAATTTCTTGGTAAAAATGCAGTTTTACTTCCCTACCTCCACGTGATAAATTTGTCTGGCATTTTTCTCAGACTACTGTAGAGCTAGAGATAAAAGATGTGGAGCTATAATTACTATTGTGATAGGTAAGTTCTATAAAGTTTGGAGATAACTTCTTTGTATTTTACATATGATACTGTTTACTGACATGGCAATCAAAACAATGATCAGCAATTTAAAAGTGGCAGAATTAAGAGGTTCTAGGAGAATAAATAAATAAAGATACACGTATAGTCAAAATCCACATAAGGAGGCTAACAATGATGCAGTTCCAAAAGATAATTCTTTGCAAAGAGAACTCTACTAACATTTTCACTATACTGAAGTCAGGTACATAAATTTTTCCTAATATAAACCTTAGGAAGATCTTCTACTCTAGTTCAGATATTTTTCCTCTTTTAAAGCCCCTTTTTCACCAGAATAACAGGATCACATACCTTAATTATTTCTGTCGAATGAAGAATGGCAATTAAGGTCTTGTACACATTTGAAAGTGTTTACCAGCACAGATCAGGAAACAACTATCCTGCTAACCTCCCCTAGAAGTTCAATTGAGACTGTTTTGCCACAGTCTTGCAGTTTTGCTACCACATCTAAACAGTGCAAACTACCTTTAAACTACAATTTGTGTTGTTTTCACTAGGCTGAAAGAGAAGGACCACAGTACTGACAGAACATGGAAAGGCGGGAGCGGGGGACCCAGGGGAGAACAACACACTTCACAATTACTTTCTCCTTTTTTCCCCCTCAACTATGCTAGCTCACTTCTGTTGCATTATTGTGTTTTTATAAAGGAAACATACTGAAATGTTTTACTTAATCTTCCTAGACCTAATTGCCAGAATGATTTCAATAAGTCAGTATTGTCAGAAAACTAGTGAGTGAAATGGCTATCAATCTATTAGAACACTACCTAACTCAAATCACAGTCCTCAAATAAAGTGTTAAGGGAACTACTAAAAAATACTATGTTTCAAAGAGAAACTAAGCATTACTTTTGCAGCTGAATTTGAACCGGAATTTGGAACAGAGGACAACACAATGTACATGCAAAGTACCATTTCTTGTTTCCCAGCAACTACAGCAGATACCCAAAGAAACAGACTCAGGTAAAAGAACATACACATTCCAATCAACTATAAGTTAAAGTTATAAGCAAGAACTTTCTGTTGCACAATTCTAGGTTAAAAAAAAAAAAAAAAAGACAAACTACCCTGAACAGTATTTCTTAAAATTTGGCTCTGCCCTATTTTAAAAGAAGCAAACAATTCACTTTGGTAACTTTTGCAAGAAAAAGTAAGCAGCAACTTCAAGTTTAAAAACAAACAAACCAACCCCTGATCATTACCTGTCCCAAGTACCTGAAGTTGTATGTAACAGATTCAGCTTTAAGAAAAAGTTGTATTGTAGCCTTAAAGCTAATGGCAAGAACATTAAACAATATCCAAGAGATCCGAGAATGCCAAATATAGCTTCTTTAATTTAAATAAAAACATGCAAATTCTATTGCTCAACAGATCATTCAAATATTACCTTCCTTAGATACAAATATAGTTTAAATTAGAATTGTCTGCATAATCAGATTTTATTGCTATTCCTTAAGCGTTCATGATTAAGTATTTCAGTCCCACAGCAACTGTCTCCAAGCGATAAGAACTTTAGTGTTAAAATATTTTAAAATAAACGTTCAGGCTACAAAAAAATTCAAAGTGTAACAAATGATTTTCAGTGATGGGGAAGTAACTGAAAGGACTTTGCAATTCTGCTAATAAAGTATGTACACTGCACTGTTCACTCTGCAGTTTTTATATATTTTAAAGTCTATTGACATGCCGCTGTAGCGCCTCACATAGGAACGACTATTTTGCAATGCCAAAACTGAAGCCCATTTTTCACATGTATCCAGTTAAAGCAACCTTTTTAAAGTGTTTGCTGGATATTTGTAAAATGCTATAAACTGACCTCCTTCATTTTTCAGCTTTTAAAATAATTACAGACATAATTACTGGATCCTTCCAAGACTAATTAACAAAAACAATAGTTTCGTGTTTGGGGTTGGTTTTTGGTTTTTGTTTTTAATAAGCAGTTAGGTTACAGTTTAAACTAAAGTGTTTCATATGATTATGATCGAGCACCATTGATTACAAGAGCTCAGATGTTAGAGTTTTGTTTGCTTATTAAGAAGTTCTCCCCCAAAACAGAAAACAAATATGGGAGAATTAGTTAGGATTCTGCAGATAGTTATCCACATTTTAGTACTCCCAGTATCAACAGAAGTCACAAGCATAAAGTCACACACCCCCTTAACATTACAGTTGATTTCTGAGACCTAAGAACTTTTCTGCAAAGTGATGTATGCATTTTTTAAGTTCTTCAAAATGAAAAGGTCATGTTTTATACACCTCGTGAAAAGAGGAGGTCACCCTCCACTATTGTTTGGACTCCTGCTAATTGGTTAACATTTTAGGATTGCTTTTCAAAAAACAATTTTACCTTTTGATATTTGTTCGGGAGTTTCTGTGGGACATGTAAGTGAGAGTTCTGTGCAAAAAAATTGGCTGCAGGAAAAAAAAAAAGAAAAGGTTATGCTTTAATTAAAATTTCCTACAAGTCCAAAGTAAAGAAGTGATAAAGACCAGTTACTCACTGCTATTAGATTCCGGGTACGTAGAAATCTGTATATCTGTGTTGGTTCTAAGAAAAAGAAACACATGTTATCCAACATACTTTACAACTCCAGAAAGACAGCCTTATTATGATAAAAAGTATCTAATTTAGCATGTTGATTTTTTTTAAACAATTATCACAAAAGTAATCGTTTAAGTGAAGCATCACGATATCCAAATAACCCCAAGTTAACCATATAACACAAAGCAACTTCTTGTTTAAGCTACAGTAAATCAGTAGTCACAACTCAAGTATGACTGCTCTTGCTTTCCACAAAATAGGTTTCTTACAGGCTTTATAACATAAAAGGGCAGAAAAAATATCTCAACATATTACAACCTATTGTCAAATAGGTAAGTTTTCTTCACAAAGTTAATGAACATATCTGATAGGATACCAAAATAGTATACTAAATTTACATTGTCGGACAATTTGGTATCTGATTGTTTTACCCTTCTGGAAAGTACCAAGGTCACTTGCACAAGGTACCAAAACAAGAAGAGGGACTGTCAGTTGACTATGACGCATTACGGATCATTCTGAGCTAGGAAATTCATTTCCAAAACCTTTTACATTCACAGGATCAGAAAAACGTTGATTCTGTTAAAACAACTACTGTTTCAAAGTGCAAACGGAGGGAGGATAATACAGCCATACGCCATAAGAACATGAAAGAGTAGCATCATTTGAAATAGGTGTAATAACCAAAGTTCAGAAGAGTCAGACTCGCCTACAGAAAAGAGGACCTTCAGTTTAGTTTTAACCAATTCAGTTAAATCAGGACAAAAAAGGTTTTTGTCTGGATCGGGTTATATCTAACAAGAATTCCAATCTAAACTGAAATACACCCTTTTTAAACTGAAATAAAAGCCAGCTTTATTAGGTAATATCAGCAAGAAACTTGGAAATGACTTGATAAAACACATTGAGTATAGGAAAAAAGATAGAGAATGGAGAATGCCTTGATGCCCATGCTAAGGCTGCTAAAACTGCCTCCATTTCCCACATAAAGAAAACAAACAACTATTTATTTTTTTAAGAAATATAAAACTTTATTTTCATATGACTGCAAAACATTTATTTCAAATAGCTGGAAGTCTTATTTATGGAATTCTGTGATTAGCAGTGAAAAAGGACAGCATTTTATATCCTTCGTCCCTTTTTAAAGATACGATTCAGCCGTATTTCTACACTTATGAATGTAAGACCCCAAAGAATCTATTACTAGAGAGACATATTATTACAGGAGAAGGAAATCTTAAAACGATCCCAGAATTTCCTTTTAGAAGCCTGATGAAAACCACTGAAATTCTGCCTAATGCAAATTATCATAATAAAAATCTGTATTTCTCAAATCAAGATAAAAGACAGAAATTAAGAAACATGCACTTTGCTAGGAAGTCAAAATACATAGTCACAACTTTTAAAGAAACATCCTGGGTTTTTTTAGTCTCAAAAAAACCATGACATAATTATAATTTAGAAAGGTATCAAAACATTAAATTGCATTCACAAGGACATAATTTAAAGACAGTACCCTGCTGCTTCAACTTTAGCTTTCCCAAGTAGAAAAATTCTGAAACACTTTTCAACCTGCAGACAGACGTATGTTTCACAAGTCCGTATTACTCAGCAAAAGCTTAAAATAAATCTTTATCTTTTTCTAGCATATGACCTTGAAAAGGGACAAAAACATTCAGGAAGAACGTGATTCAATACTACATATGTTAGGATTTTTTAATTCCAATATTTACTTATTGCTGTTCTCCCATAATATTCACAGTACAGAATTAACACACTACGATACATTTACACTGTAACTTACTCCTGATCACTACCTGCACAGCTCTACGCTTCCCTTGTCTGACAGACTGAGGCGTGGGCAAGAGAATTTCCCCCCCCCCATCTCGGACACTGAGCAGACCTCTTAAAATTTGTTTGCCGCTTGCAGTACAGTATCTATTGAACATATAGCTTTGCTAACAGCGCTAAGGTTCGAAGGACCCTGCATTATTAAGGATTTGAGACACTACCAAAAACTTCACCACCTTCTCAAACACTGTCACTGTCTACAGCAAATGAGTGCGAGCAGTGACAGCACCAACCCCAGAAGCCAATCATGTATTTAGTAGGGCATTAAAAATTGCCTTCAAATCCTAGCAATTGCACAGAAATCTTTCAGTACAGTGTAAGTTTATTGCTACAGTGCGCTTTTGAATCAGATTTCCATAAACTACTTTCTGGTGCATCCAAGGGGATTCTCCTATCTGGAACTGCCACAGGGTGATGCGTGGGTCACAAAGGTCAATTTCCAATATGAAATCTCAACTAAGGGACAATTATTGCCAGACAAAGAAAAACCAAGTACAGTGAAGTCTTAATCACATCCTGCCCCTGAAAGGGGCTCGAAAAGCAGTCGCCAAAGAGGGAAGAGACTCCTCGTTCCCAACTCCCCGGTGCCTCCAAGGGCTGTTAGAGGAGGGAAGGGAACCAGCCACCCCGAAAGCCTGATGGGAACTGTTACTGAGAGCCCAAGTTCATCGGCTGGGCGCAGACACACACCAC
>NW_008824772.1:2476697-2488223 GCF_000699105.1 Pygoscelis adeliae
TCTGCCCCGCGCCACGTCCCGTTGCCTCCGCGGCCGCACAGGTAGCTGGTGCCCCTCTCGCTTGAGGGAAGCCGCCCCCTGCGCGGGGGCGCCGCTGAGGGGCCGCTCCGCTGCCCGCAGGAGCTGGGGCTCGATCGTTCAGAGCGCCACATTAGTCGAACTAGAAGCTTGGGTATAAATCGGTATCGGTTTTGTGGTAAAAATGGTTATACTGGGTCGGACACGAGGTCCTGCTGGTATCCCGTAGCTTTAACCTTAATTAACCGTGAGGTTTCCTCAGAGGACGGCTCAAGAAATCGCCCATAGGTGCAGGGAGACTTGAGGTCTGACGTAAAATGTTTCTGGTTTTATTCCCACCTTTTCTGCTTAATGAGGACCCACGGAGTCTTCGGGGAAATAAAAGTTGTGCCACTGTGGCTACCCTCAAGGGTCCTGACAGCTGCCTGCGTATGGCTGAGCGCACGTTCAGGATCAGGCCTTCAGGGCAAGCTCTCGGACTGCCTCGCGTATGTGTAGAATGTAATAGAGTCCAACTGTGGAATGGAAAAATTCAGCACTGGCTTTATTTAATCAAGTCTTTATCAGTGGTGGGGCAAGCTCAATACATAAAAGGCTTTGACAGCCGTCCCATTCTATTTGCTTTTTTTTGCGAAACTTTTCAAGAGTAGTTGTACAAGGTAGGGTAAAAACGGTCTATGTGTGAAATACAGCCTTGAATTTTGATACCAGATGCGACTGTGATGCTGGCACTATACCATCTGGGTTTATCTTCTAATTCCTAGTGTTAAGGAAAATGAACTCGATGAATATCAAGAGGAAAACTATATATCAAAGTCAGCCGTGCTGTAAATGTGCCTTACACATGTTATCAACAGAGGGGGATTCTAAGGTGATGTCTCAATCGTCTGTTATTAATCGTACTATGTTTTAAGAAAGTGTATGTATATACACCCCACACACATTTGGATAAATAAGTCTTTATTGGCCACTATTCCCCCCCCCAATTTGTTTTGGGTTTTTTTACAGTTCCTTAATATTTATTCTTATTTAATATCTGAAATGTTCCATTTATTTTTCAATTACTTCCCCTCTTTTTGCTTTTTCTGCTGCACCATTTACCTTTTATGTTTGTTTTGGAAAGATCTTTTCTTCCCTTATGCTTTTTTTTTATTTACTCTTCTTTCCTTCCATTTTTATCAGACATTAATGTTTTACATGCAGTCTCTTCTTTAATTTGTTTCAACCTTAATTTTCATACATTTTTAGAAATTCATCTTTGTCACCATTTTACCTACATTCTACTTTTCTTCCCTCCAAACAAAAAGTGATATTTCTAAAATATTCTGTTACACATTTTATCCTGCTTATCATAATTGTCTCTGCTTAATATTCCAGTTTCTTGATCACCTATTCCTACTCAATTTCTCTACAGCTACTCATTTGTTGTTGCTGAATATGTCTTTAATTACTTACTGGCAGCAGCAATGTTTGATGCACTGTACATTTCTGAGGACCTTACACGTAGCTTCTTCGCTCTTAATACCAGGGGACTTCCTGGTGAGCCTTCTGATGCATTGGGTGTTTGCCAGTCTTCTGAACTCATAGACTACATAGCAACAGTACACCAAATGAAGAGCATCTTTAGGGGATCAGAGGTTGATCTTGAGGTCAGTGATACCCTGTGCCAAATGACAAAAGGTAACAAATATTGCAGTATGTGTAAGAAAGGCTCCTAAACGTTGTATAGCTGCAATTTTGTCCTTGGAAGTTGTTTATTGCCTAAAATCTATTCCTGTTTCCTCCCTACTGTTTACAAGCCTCTGCTGCTTCTGGTGGCTCATCCTTCTAAATTTCAAAACCAGGAGGAGGAGCCAGAGGGCAACTTTCCAAGCAGGAGTAAGAAAGATAATTAGGCAATTAATCTCTGGCATTGGAGTCAGATCTGCTTGTGAACAGAGAAACTAAGGATGAGACTCTAGCCTTGAGAGGGACAGGACAGTGCAACACAAAATGTGTGCATGTGAGCCCTCTGGAAGCATAGGACCGACTGCCAAATAGTAGAGCTTTGATAGCTTGAGCCTGTTTTACTTAGTTGGTAGAGAGATTCTTCATTTTTTAAGATGTTTAGATCTGCTGCCCTGGGCTGTTCATGTGTACTTAAAGAGCATAGAGTACTGTTGAGATATGTTCAACTGAAAGAGCCTCAACAACTCTGAAGTGTCATATTTGGGGCTTCATAGTATGGATGGCTAGAAAGAGTGCAGGGGATAAAATAGCAGGTAACTTTTATTTACTTAGCACAGTTAGAAGCAAGAAAATAAATATTCCTTTTTAAAAAGGTGGAAGTCATTATGGTTTCTTCAGAAGAAATGAGCTGTGGCATGAGACTGTTGTGTCCTTGACCTGCCTGGTAATATAGACCCCTGTAGATTTTATAGATGCATTTATTAAAAAATAAATCATTAAAAAAAAATCCTGTATATATACACACCAGCTAACAGAAAGACGTTGGCCATATTTAGCAAATGACAGGGTATCTGCAAAGCCAGTGAAAATGTGTTTTCTAATAAAGTAGTCTAAAAAAGACAAGCAGTGAAATACAGTGTACCTTACTGAAATTGATATCAACTCATAAAATTAAAAAAGTAAAAGATGATGACAAGTAGTGTATTTTTTTGCTATAAATATAGAAAATATCCTCACATAATGCAAAAAGAGCAGTTTAATATGATAAATGGAAGAAACAATCATTTGCGAACCAGGGTTGCTGTTGGAACAAATTCTTTTTTAGTGAAAGCAGAAGTAGTTGGCAGAGGTGCTTTTACGATATGTCAGATTTTATGTCTTCAGATGGCCAATCCATTCTTGTTTTCATGTACTGTTACTGGGATTTGCATTTGATATCCAAAAATCAGATTTGTTTCCTGCAGATTGAAAGCATATGCTACTTATAAATCTCTTTTTCTGAAGCCTTTTTGCAACCTGTACGTACCCAGCATTCCTGTCATCTTGAACGGCTAAACTGCAGCGATTTTTACCTCTTCAGATATGTATGAAAAAGTGCATGCATATTTTATACCACTTTATGAATTTTCTTCTCCATTTCATAGTTACATGCTTTTTTTTGCTTGCCTGTAGTACCCCTGTTGCCACACTACTTAACTTTCCAGCTTCTGGTCCTCCAAATTACTATATCTCAGCACAGGAACATTTACAAAGTAAATCATTTTTTTAAAGGGGAAATAAATACCTGTATACTTGGAGGTCAGTCTAAATGAAAGTTCTGTCAGTATAATTATACTGTTTTCCTCACATCTTTAAGCATGGGTCTGTCTATATAGATTGTTAGTAACTAAGTAAATACTACTACAGATCTAGGTTACCTTCTGAGGACTTAATTTTAAATATAACTTTGGAACAAAAAAATAGTGCTTACTATCTGAATCTAAACTTTTGATCAATCTTTTTAAAAAATTGCTTACAGATTCAGTGAGCCAGTGTCAGTATTTATTAGGGAGTGCTATTACATCACGTTGGTAAGGAACTGAAGTTTGCTATTCAGGGTGCTCCTGAGAATAACAAATCCACAGCGAGTGTTCTGGGTAGCTGCATTTCTTTATTTTGGCCTCAAGCTAATGAGCACATTCGGTGGGATTCAAGGGCATCCAGCATGGTAGAGACCTTACATACTCCACTTCTGCAGTTACATCCAAACTTTACTTCTTTCTGTTTTCATGCTTCCAGGTTCTCCTTCCCACTCTCTGTCCAGCCCACCAAACCCAGGTTTTCCATGAGAGAAGTGAGAATGCACAAATGCTGTAGAACCAAGACAACCAAAAATACTTCATGCATAGATGGGAAGGTATGGGTCCCATGGCTGTATCACTGTACTCCAAATACAGATCCATTTCAGCGGCATCCCTTTCTTTCACTTACATGAATAAACTTCACTAGATGCTGAGTTCATTTCATCTGCAATAGTTATTAATTCATTTTTCAGTTCATATTCTTTATTTTCAGCCTGATTCGATGTCCATCAGCAGTAACAGGCCATGGAAATTATTAGATAAGCTACTCTTCCCTACCTACTTGGAAAGCAAAAGTCAACCCCCACTTAGTGTTTTCCCAGTCTCTTGTAAACAGAGGCTGCATAATATTGTAACTGGAGAAAGGGGGTAGCTACAGCTTTCTGGGTAACAGCACGAGAGCGGGTAGGCAGAGTACTGGGGATATTTAGGATGGCAGGATCATATTGCCGTTGGGGTGGTAGCTCTCAGTTTCAGTTTGCTTTTCTGCATGTTAATGTCTAGTGCTGCCCTGTTTTTATAAGCAGGGAACTAAGAAAAGAGGAAATAAACTTTACTGTAAGGGAACAACTGTACTGAAGCATGGCAAAGGGAAGAGCTAAGATCTGACGTAGCAATCCAGGTATCCTGATGTATAGCTATGAATGCAGTATGTGTGGAAGATTGACAGGGCAGCCATTCTCATTCATGTGTTTGGCTGGGGACTGCTTTTGTACAGAGCTGCTCAAATGTATTCCAGGAGCACAGTACTCAAGCAACTTGGCCCTCAGGGAATCTTAATGCACCCATAATGCACAGCTTTCAGCGAGCAGGTTGCTTACGTGTCTTGAGTTACTGTAGAGAGTGAAAAGTGAATGCACGGTATGTTTTGCACCACTGAGTCACGTATCTTCTGCATTCACATGGTGAACAATACGTGATAATTACTAGTCATTATTGCTTAGTAGAAATGTGTGCTCTGGAGTTGTTTCTTGGAGTTCTCTTAGTGATGTTTTAATATATTTTTCATGACTCTTCTACAGTGAAATTTATTTCCTGATTTTCAGTTAATGATTTATTTTTGCTTGGTGGCTTTTTAGCAGTAGTGTTTGTCTTTAGTGTTTAGATAGTGGACTAAAAATACCAGAATTGTTTCAAAAGCATTATGAAAAGCCTAGGACCAATATATTAATTTGCTCTAGAAAGGTAGGAGATCTCTTAAGATGATTTAACTGTAAGCCCAGAAATGTACTAACAGTAAAAGCATTCATTACAGAAAAATACATCTCATACAATGAACTAAAAAAAAGGTTTATAACGTAAAAACAGTAAGTTCAGGATAACATCCACTTAGTTTTAAAGACAAAGTCTAAAACAAGATCTTTATTCATATGATTGGATCAAAATCAAAAGGAAGTGTCTGCTGAAAGGAAACAAGGTAGTGTTATTCACCTTTGTTAAAACCTGAATAAATTCCATGTATCACTGAAGACTCCATAGGTAGGAAAAGGACTCATGGAGTCTCTGTGCAGAAGGACTGCCGTTGCTCAGCTGAGCTCACACAGCACTCAGAACAGACCTTACCTGGCTTACTCATCAGCCTGTGCCCTTCATTTTGAATGTCTTCATCAAATTTGTAATTATTTGCAAAATTGAAGGTGCTTGAGGTGAGCTGTATAGAAGTTCTTGTCCCTTTTGTCCTCAGAGAAACTGTGGATCTTTGTCACGAGCCCCCTTTTTAAACTTGAGCTTCGGAAAAGAAAATTGTAGGCTTTTAATATTTTAATCCAGAGTTGTTTGCCTTTTTTACAGAAAATCTGTAGACCTCCTGTATATGATAAATAAAAAAAAATCCCACCTACACTACAATATGTTTAATGTATGATTCCAAACAAAATACACAAAAAAGCCACACCAGATCTTGACGTTTAAACGCTTAATACATGGAAATGGAATAGGAATCATGCTAGTTCATACTGTAATTTCAGAGATCCAGCATGTGTAGTACTTGCTGCAGAACTATCAAAAAATAATTCTCAGTGAACTTTCAGGAATTGTGTTCTCTTAATTGAGTCCCGGAAACTGTGAAAGATACGGCAACTGAAAAACTTTTGATGTAAACTTAATGATTAAACTCAGAAATGCAGAGATCAAAGCGAAACTGCTCGGAAGATGTGAGAATTAAGTCAGTTACAGATGTAAACAGGAGTTTCTCACCAAAAGGTCTGTTGACAGTGCAAGAATGAAAGCTTCAATCAGTCAAAAAGAAAAATAGAGGAGGATCAATGAATATGTCAATAAATAGTAAAATGAAACCTCAAATTAATTAGTTAAATTAATTTCAGCTTTAAGTAAGGGTTAAGTTTTAACAGGGATCAATTCTTTCTTTTGTGGCTAAACTGAGTACAGGTTAATAAGATGAGAATTTTAAATTTTATCATCAGCAATTACTTAAATGATAAGGTCAGGGCAGAAACTGTTTTCCTAATGTTTTCCAGTTAGCGCAGGTGTACAAAATTCACACATGGGAGAGCTTATCTCAATGTTTCATACCAAAGTTAACATGTTATCTGTGGTTTCGTATGCTAGAGGTTGCTTCAGAAGGCTTTTACAAGAGTTTATCTTGTTTTTGGAATGCTGCTTGGGATATATGATTCTGCACACTATAATCTGAATTATCTGTACTCCAGAAGTAGTTTTACTGGTAGTTGCCATGACTGTGGTCAAAGTACTTTTACCATGCTAAACACATCTCCGCAGGAGGAGGTGAGAAGCATAGCAGGAGGCAAATTGTGACCAATCCTAATCCCACTTTTTGGAAGGAGAAATAAATCTATATGTGGCATAATTTGTGCTCTTTGGCATGCCAGTTTAATTGATGCTGGTACTGATACCTTTGCATTTACAAGGTACAAGACTTTGCTCTGAGGAAGTTCTATCTTTATCTGCCTTGTTACTTACGATACAGCTAGGTCATCCAAGACCATGCCACAGTTTCACCTACTCTTCGAACCTAGACAGGTTAGTGAGGTAAATCAAGATTTGCACGACTCTGCTCTACAGAGCTCTAGCAACAATCCTAAGTACAAACGTACATGCAAGGAATAATATTAAATTAAAGGTAATTAAGCAGTACATTTCCTGATGTTGACAATTTGGGAGTATGTAGGAGATGACTGATACAGTTTTAAATTGTTGAAATGTGACTGGCAGTCCACTGCATTATGAACTGGCAACTAGAATATGATGACTGACTAGTTACAACTACCCTGCTGCATTTAGACAGACTGTCAACTACTTACTAACCACCCAAATGACAAAATCAAATTAAAAGGCGTACTTATAGCCACTACTGTACAAGCCCCTGGAGACACTGAATAAACAGATGGATCTTGTACTGAGTACCAGATGCGAACTGGCAAGGAAACAGTTCTGGAGGCATCATTCCCCTTCACTGAAAATTCCCTGTGTATAGATGTTCAGGTCTTGGGGCAACTGAGAAGAAACAGAATGCCTCAAAATGAGTGGGAGGAAAAATCTCGTTCATAAAAATTAAAGTTCGGAGCCAATGCAGAGAAGAAAGTAAAGTTCTTGCCTTTTTTAAGAGACTATATGTAAGAGTAAATTGTCGGATAATAGTTCTGTTAAGGCATTGAATGAAAATGTTGTGGGTTTTTTTTGCCAATAATAGTTGAAGAAGAGATAAGTTAGTGAATGAAATTCTAGGAAGCATTCAGATCTAATGCTGCAGGGTCAGGGCCAACAAGCTGCAAGAGTAAAGCAATGCATTGACAAAGACAAGCATTTACTTATCAGAATGGAAAAAATAACATTTTTCCATGTGTAGGACAGGAACATGTACCAGTATTAATGTAGGTATGGAGCAGTCCAAGTGAACGATTGCATAGTCTTAAATATAAATTTATGGAGGCTCAGAGTGGAACTGCAGTGATGAAACCACTGTTTATGCAGATTAACTCCTGGTTTTGGCAGAGGCAAAACCAAATCGTCATGTAAATTGTTTTAATTACAGAACTAGGGAGGTTAATATAGTCTGAAGTTTGAGTTAGTCTATTTTTGAGAGTAAATTCCAAGCTGCTTTGTTAACAGATGTGTTTGTATATTTTTAAACCAAAGCCCCACATGCTCAGTAAATGCTTTTGAGGTCTTTGTTAAAAATGTGTCCCTACGGATGAACCACGGGCTCAGCTGAAGTCAGTGGAAGTTTCCCAATTATTTTCCATGAGGTCAGAACATCACTCTCATTGTTTAAAAGGCATCTTCATATAGTATAAGTTAACTGTAAAATACTGTACATCTGGTGGCATCTTCTAAAAAGCTGTAATTGTTTATGCACTCAGGTAGTAAAACAGCAGAAATAAATAAGATATATCTAAATCAATTTATAATTTAAATATTTGCTTTATGCACATTAACCATCATGCATTTTAATATAGACAAGACTTAAAGCAAAACCACTTGTTATTATTCCTAATTCACAATATATCCATTGCTTGCAGACTATAATCTATAAATATTACATTGTGACAGCTTGCCGGAACTTCTCCTGCCAAGGACCTACTGATGGAGTTTTTCTTAAAGAGACTTCATAAAAGAAGCAGCAGCAGCAAATTGAGTGACCCTACAGGTGCAAGCTGCAGCAGTTGTCTCTCCAGTCTTCCCGAAAAGATTTGTTGAAACTCTGTATCGCAACGTCTTTATTGGTAATGGATCCCTCCCTTAATTTGCCCTGATGCATTTGGAATGTCAGCTTCCAAAACAAGGCACATGGGAGGCATTTAAAGTAGATTTTTTGAAAGGAAAATGAACAAAGAGCATGTCAGGTTCCATTTTGATTTGCATGACAAATCCAGCATGCAGTGTTCTGGTGGGTCGGGCTGGGCTTGCCTGCCACTCACTGCATTTGTCACTTTGGTTTGAACACTTTTGACAGTCCGTTATGTTAATTGTTCTAAGGATTGTTTTGCTGGGGGAAGAAAAGGAAAGGCATTTTTATTTTTGTACTTCCATTTACAGGAAAAGAGGGATATCTGAGGGAACAGAAAATGTTTTCAATCGGTTTGTGATCTATTTTATTTGTAAATAATCCTGTGAGGTCATCAACAAGTTCAGTATTTTAAATTGTATTGTTACTCACTCTATGCGTGTGTTTTTCAGTGGGAAATACTAGGCCCCTAAACTAGAAACTTGGGGAGTCTATTGTTTTGGTGCACACCATTCTTTCTTCCTTTGAGTCCCACAGTGATGGGTCCTGCAGAGTGGTTTGTGCTATCCCTATATGCTTCTATCGGATGATATTGTGGTGCTTTGACAAGTGCTAACACGGGATTTAATGCCCTGAGAGGCATTGTTGGACACGCATTGTTACCGGTATGTGGATAGTAAGTGGGTAGCTCTCACATGTGTCAAAGACCTGTTGGTAGATAGGTGCATATGACTGAATTCTCCTGGAGGTGCAATTCAAGGTGGAGGTTGCTCTTGCCCCGTAGAGTACACACACTTCTCTATCATCTACGTTAGAACAGCCATGGATTGATTGTTTGATGGTGGGTTTTGAGTTTCAAAGTTCCTAACTGACTGCAGGTGGCAGAACACTGTAGGTTGATCACAAAACAGTATTTTCAGACTGATAGAATGATCAACCATAAAATTTCAGAAGACTCTGTTGTTTATGTTTGTATCTCTCTTTCGCAGTTACTGCTGTTTTTCAGTCAAAGAAGAGCTCAGTACTTCAAGAACGAGGAGAGCAAGAAGATAGAAATAGAATTTCCCAGAGGTTTCCAGGTAATGACTGATATCTACCTTTTAAGCTTTGAACTCCTATGCTGCATGTGGTGTTCTCACTTACATGTTGTGACCTAAGTGCACCATGACAGGTGAGCTCTAAATACAAAGTGCTTTTATAGTATAAAATCATGTAATCAGATGCAGAAATATCAAAATAAATAAAGTTGAACAATCAAGTGTAGTAATTGCAATCACATTCTTGCTTAGCGATTCAGTATGCTAATGCTACTTCTCATGACCAGTGTGGTTAGTCCTCCTTATGTACTGTTTTAGTGAAGTCTGTGGACTTGCACGAGAATCACTGTGAGCTGGTGCATCTCAAAAACAGTCAGACCCGATATAATTAATAAGTGTTACTGATGATCATTAATAATATTCTTACACCACCACTTTGAGGAGGATTACCTGTTGTGCTGCTTTCCTGAAAGCTGAACTCAACGGGAGGTGAACTCACTGAAATTTAGTTCCTGAGAGGTTGAAGGCTTTGCCTCACGAGTGGGGTTGCCTGGCGCTGGGGTGGCTCTGCTGATCCCCCCTCCGCCCCTCCAGCCGTCCTTGCTGTGGGAAGTTCTTCCTTCCGCTGCAGGGACGGCTTAACTGCTCTGAGGCAGCCGCTGGATTTTGCCAATTCTATTGTGAATGTTGTGAGGTGAATCCATAGCACTGTAATATGCAAAACCATAGTCTGTGGCAGTTCGGTGTAGGACATGGGAGCCTCCAGGGTGGACAGCGTACGTCGGGAGCTGCCGTTGTCCTTGCGAGGTAGGTAAGTGGTCCCTTTGCATGAGACGGCTGCGATTCAGAGCTGCCTCAGCCAGCGAACTCTGAAATCGGTAGTCTGTAGTTCTTGGTCTTGTGACTGGATGGTGCCTCTCCATTTCCTGGTAGCTTTCCTGTTTGATCACTTCTTGGAAAATTGTGTCACTATTTCCTGCCAGAGTGAGAAGTTGCTAAACCCCTCCCACTAAGAATTCGTTTGGTGTTTTTTTTAATTGGTGCCCAATGTGGAGAAAAAACACCACGAATCCAAGCCATAGCAGGTGAAAAAAATGTCCACTGTTCTTGATAGTTCTTGCAAAGTGTTCTGTCTTACGTGCGTTTCTAACAGAAGTCAATTGCTCAGGTTCTCGCTCTGTACTCGGCGATGCTTTTTAAGCCGCTCTACTATAATAAAAGGGAAAGATCACCCACAGCTTTTTTTGGCTATTATATATGAAAAAGGCCATGCCAGAAGTCCTCTTGCCCTTAGTCCGCTGCCTCTTCCCCCTGTGCTTTTTCAGAGAAACAGCTCCCGCCTTTTCCTCCAGGAGGGAGTAGTCGTCGCAACAGGGCAGAGCAGGTTTGAAGGTGTGGTTCCATCTCGGACCAGCTCAGTGATGGCAGTGACAACTCAAAGCATAAGCAGAAGATACTGCTGGGGATAATATGTATTTAACGCAACTCTCTCAAAAAAATTACCTCCCACCTCCATGTTTTTGATTTCCTGGGACTGCCCTCGTTTAAGAAACAGAAATTTACCGTCACCTGGTTTTATTGTTAATTTTCTCAGAAGAAAGGTGCCGTGTGAGAGGGGAAGAGCCATTTATCCCATGAGGAATCCTACCAGAAAGCACTGTGCTCGCAGCGGTTCTGGGCTGACGTCCCCGCACCCAAGCCTGGGTCGGTGTCACGCACCGTCCTTGGGCGGAGAAGACGCCACGTAAGAGCACCCAGCGGTTTTGCGGTTCTTGAAGTGTTAAAGCTCATTTCGCTTCCCTGCCCGCGAGACCTCCTTGCCCACGGGGCTCTTCCCGCCCCAGAGCCGTTATATTGGGAACCGGTTTCCAGTCTGAGCGGTCACCGGGGCGCTGGTACTCCGTGCCTTCGCCTCCCGGGCTCGCCTTGCTGGGTTTTTGCCGTTTACCGCCCGGGCCCGGGCCGCGCCAGGGGGCGG
>NW_008824772.1:2488542-2501896 GCF_000699105.1 Pygoscelis adeliae
CTGGAGTACAAAATACAGCGGAGAGCCCTTCGGAAGGAGGATTTTATTAATTATATTCAGGTAGGCGTTACTGATCAGGAGAGCGTGCTCACTCACCTCGTCGATCCGGCTCAGTGAGACGTTAAGTGATGTCGTAGTTACCCGCGTAGGAAACCGGCGGCTGCTTGAGGCCTCGCCTCACCCGGCCCGTGGCGTTCGCTCGTAAGAGGCTTATTGTCATGGGCTCTTTATTAAGGCACGCCAGGTCGAGAAGCGTAGCCGGCAGTTAGTGCCTGAGTTTGGGGCGAGAGGGTGGTCTTTCTTGCTGTGGCTTTTTCCTGCGGTTTCTTCTCTCTCCAGGGATGCAGAGACCCCCCTTCCCCGATGCGCTGTGCAAATTGTAATGAATTTTTTTGTGGAGTTAGAAGTTTGGCTTGTGCATTACGATTCTAGGAATATGTGGGGTGCTGACAGCTGGAGTCTGAAATATGTGCAATACAAATACTCAAGCTTACTTTCAGTCGGCCTTAGAAATGTAGTGATCTGGCTGAAAAATTGTTGCTTATGTTTTCCTGGATTTAATTTTTATTGTCCACCTGACTAGCTATAAAAAACTTGATCTGTTTTTTTTTTCCTTACTGTTATGTGTCTCCTCGTTTGCTTTAAAATGTTTTTTTCTCCCCATTCTAGTATGAAATTAATCTGCTGGAACTGATCAAGAAAAGAAGAGCAGTAAGTTTATCAATTATTTAGAGTGCAGAATACTTTATGCCAAATTTTCTGTTGCAATAAAATTAATACTTCTTTTTCCTCCTAGCGCATTGGATATTCATTTAAGAAGGATGAAATTGAGAACTCTATTCTCCATAGAGTCCATAGCCTCTTCAACCGTGCTACAGGAAAATGGAAAGTAAGTAAGTTTATTTGTACTGATAGGTTGAAAAACGCTCTTTTGGTATGTAAAAATTATCTAGATATCATTACCACCAGATAGTTGCAATAATATAGAAGAACTAAGTGGACGTTTGGTCTTACAGTTAGCAGTAGCCTAGAAATAGATCATTCGTGTCAGGTAGATGTTTTTTGTATACAAACAATATGACGTCCTTTCTGAGTTACTAGTCCTCAACTATCTTGAGACAAGTATTGCCATGTGAGTTTGGCTTTTCTGCTCGCAAGGACTAGAAGCAGAATGAAAAAACTTTCAGCTGCTTTAGGGGAAGATTGTCTTGATACATTTAATGGTAAAACGTAAACGAGGTGCCTGAGGAACCATTACAGTGAGCTCTCTGTTGAGTTCAGTGTAACACAGATTTGATTGGAGAGGCTGAGAGTACGTGTCTTGAGATGGGAGGGTTGGTTTTCTTTGGATGTTTTGCAGGAAAATGAAGATCTGGGGGGGGGGGAAGGGAATTTAAGATTCAAAATTCCTTCTCTCTGCATGCCAAGTCGTCGTACCAAGGGCATATTGTTTGCTTGTCAGTGTGCAAGTGACTTTGCGCTTGCCTTGTTGTAAGGTTGATTCTCTCCTCCTTGCATTTCCCACAGGAAGATGTCCAGCTTTGGCTTTCGCACGTTGCATTTTGCAAGCAGTGGGTGAGTTTTCAAAATGCTAATCTTACCTGATTTGAGATATTGGATTGGTGTTTAATCAGGCATCTGGAACTTGAATTACAAGACGGGGGTACAAACTTCACTGCCACATGCTGTTATGCTGAAATAATTTTGATAGTATTGTTGGAGCTGCCTGGGGTTTTCACTGATGTATGTAAGTGTAGAATTTGACTCAGAATGAATTAGTGTGAAATTTGATGCTTGCAGGTGGCAAAGGTGAGGCTGATTGCATTGAATCTGGAGTACCATTTGGTTTGGGAGAATCATAGTATTGGTTATACCTTCTCTGGAATGAATGGATCACCTGTCTGTGAAGTGTGATTTTGTTCCAAACATTTCTTATAGTGGATATGCTGAAAAGTATAATTCTGGCAATTCTGTACTTTGTAAACTTAGCTGTGCAAGTCTTCACATTATTATTAGCATTCAGTCATTGTCCTTCCTGTACTGAAGAAGGCGACCTTGTCATAGTAATGCAAGTGGCTAAATAAAAATGCAGTCTTTACCTCAAAAGTGGTCAGTGAGACTATGGGTTTGTGACTTGGGCAACGTTTGTGTTAGCTGTGTAGTTCAGAAAGGTTTGAGTTAACTATGCTAATCTAGTCCGGTAACATTTGAAAGCTGGTCAGTATTGAACAAATATGAGAAACTTCCTGCCGAAGATAAGGTAGCAGAGAATTGTCTTTTCCAGTACAACTGCATTACAACTTGTATCCTTTCATAAAGAAACTTCTGTGCTGGCGGCTCAGTTCAGTATTAGAGTGGGTAAAGCAAAACTTCTTCTTTTACAGAATGCAAAACATCAGCTTAGTAAGGTGTTTTCTTCCATGTTGGCCATTCATCCCAATAAACCAGGTAAATAAAACAATGGTGAGTGCTGCATAAATGACCGAGTATAGATTGTATAGCGTTGGTTTAAGTTCCTACAGATCTCAGTTCAAGCTATTGGGCTAAAAATTCCTACCCTCTTTTCTTTGCCTTCCTGTACTTCAGAGAGAAGGGCTCTGACAGGGATTGTGCTGAGCAGTCAAAAGGTGATGTGAAGTAGGAGTCCCCATGGTCTGAATGACCATTTCCCGGGTAGACTGGGGACTGGGTAAATGTTTGAGAGGTAGGAGATGTTGAATACTCATGGCTGCTTTTTGGCTTTTAAAGACATCGTTGTACATCATTGGATCTGTAGCTATACCAGATTAAACTTCCTGGATCTGCTTGGCTTTTAGTCCTTTAGGTTTTACATGGGAGATAAATCAGTCTTATTCCATTGCTGAGCTTATGGTTTATGTTGGGGTGGGGACATCAAACAAAAACAAACTCTGCATCCTGGAGAGTAGCTTCAAAATGGGTTCTCATGACCATCCACTTGCTTTGCCTTAAAATGAATTTATTTGTATCATCTGTTGCAGCACTGTGGATTATGGCAGCAAAATGGGAAATGGAGACACAACTCTCATCAGAAAGTGCCAGGCACTTGTTCCTTCGTGCTTTACGCTTCCATCCAGAGTGCCCAAAACTTTATCAAGAAGTGAGTTCCTGGTTTTCTTCTACAACCAGTTATTTGATCGATCAGAGCAAATCAGTCCAGCATATTGTTCAGATCAGTCTGAGAAAACTGGAAAAAACTTGTTTCCCCATCAGTGGGGAAATGTTGTCAAAAAGATTTAAAAAAAAAAAAAAGTACTTTGTACTGGTAGCATTTATCAGTTGTTTAGCAAATCATGTATTTTTGTATGCAGAGTGAGGATTGTACACTGTTTATTGATAAATGTGTCAGAATTCCCTTTTAAAGTACTGTAAGCTCTGCTAGGACATAGTTCTCTGGATTAGATCTGGCATCCCTAGCCTTTGCTAGGGAACGTGGTTTTCTTTGAGGGCAAGTTAGGGTTTAAAGAATGGCTGGGAAGTGGTAATTTCTACATGTGGAAAATTTCTGAGTAAATATGTAGGGCAGATAGCTATATGCACAAACCTTTAAAAAACAAGGCGCTTGGACGTGTGTAGGATATTGGCAAAGTCCTGATTGTAGCTCCTCGGGTAGAGCTTCTTTTACCACATTTGTGGACTTCATGTTTTATGATTTATCCCCGCCCCCACAATAACATAATTTTATTCTCTTTCTCGCAGTATTTCAGAATGGAGCTGATGCATGCTGAAAAACAGAGGAAGGAAAAGAAAGAATTTGAACAAGCAAAGATGGACTTGGTAGGTCAGCTAAACTTACTTAAGAGATACTGTCTGCTTGTGTATCACACATTTGAATGCATAGTTTCAAGGGATCTGTGATCTGTATTAATGGTTTGTTTGAGAACAGCTTAGAGAAAGCTTTTGTTCCTGTCCTGTGCCTGAGTTAAGCTTTTCAAGTGTTGGCTGATGCTCAGCTCAAATACTTCATACCTTGATTTTTTTTTGCATTTGTAAAGTCTTTTGTTACATCCCCCAGTTTGAAAGTTAATAGTAATTTCTGGAAAGGAATAGTTAAAATTAAATATATCTTATTTCTTTATAGTTGACTTGTGCAAATCAGGTAAAGATAGATGAAGAAAAACACTAGTGTCGTCTTCTGATATTTATTTCAATTTTTTCAATGATGTTATGCTTGATATTGCAGGGGGAATTCAATTATTCTGAAGAGATTCTCAATGGGGAAATGGCTCGCATAATCTACAGGGATGCTGCTCAGAAGATTAAAGGTGATTTAACATTTCTTGTACTTATTCAGTAGGAAAATTGTCACCTTTAACTCAGCTCTCCAGTAGGTAATAGACTGGAGATACAGATAGACTTAGCTCCAGTGTACACACTAAGATAGTTTCAACTACACCGTTTCTTCAGTAGAACCTAGATAATGCCAAAGTATAAATTAATCGCGCTGATAATTCTGATTTCATAACTGTTCTGCAGGCTGACACCTCTTCCAGTACAACAGCTTTTGGGCTGAAGTGGCATAGGTGCTGAGCTGACAGTCTCAAAACTTGTTTGTTTGTTTAAAAAACAAAGGGAGGACAGCTCAGAATTGCACACCTTTTTTGCTTTGTTATTGACTGAACATTAGATCACAATTAATTAGCTACCACTAGTGACAGAGAATTAAGAATTCAGACTAATAATGAAACAGGTTAGATTATTTTAAATTAACCAGGCTTGGTAAAATTCACCCATTTTATTGAGAGAATTGGGTAAATTAACTGCAAAGTAGTAGCAGGTGTCTTTGAGAAACCGTGATAGATGGGGATATTTTGGAAGACAATGGGCAAAATATAATAACAGCATTGAAAAGTAGAGGGGGAAAAAGGACATTAGAGGAAACGACAGAGTTGGCTGAATTTAAATTTGTGGAGAAATACTGGAATAAATAGGTATACAAATGATTTGTAAGCACCTAAAAATAAGGAGGTGAGTAATGGCTGATAGGGATTCGCAGTGAACTAATTATGTCAAGTCATGTCACTTAGCATTCTCAGAGGTGAGTTACGGAGATACAAGATGGATGGATATAATTCATTGACATATACTGTGTGCAGCGTTGGAGAGGTCTGTCCCAAGTGTGGAGCCTTCTGTGTTTTCATGGCAGAGTCAAATGAAGGAGTAGAGGAGGTGCTGATTAAATTTGCGAGTGGAACCAAGCTGGAAGGATCTGTAAGCATGTCAGGACAGGACTAGTTTATCGCTTTGAGTCTGGAATGTCCTGCCTCTCACGGCCTTTTTTTGTAACTGGATAACATGAAGTTGTGAAGAATATAGTCAGACAATCGGCATAATAACATAGGGCTTATCACATGGGTGGAACACTGAGATTTATAGAAAAGAAAGGGGTATCTATCTAGGCACTTAAATGTTATCTGTGTCTTGACAAAAGCTTGCAAAGATACAGAAATGCAAAGTGTGCAATGGATGTAATACTCCACTTGATATTTTTTTTCTCCTCTTGAAATGTAGGTGTTGAGTTCCATGTGGCTGTGCTTTCTATTGCAAAGCTTTTTGATTTTACCCAAGATTTGCAAAAAGAAATTCTTGAAAGGTGAGGTGCTTTGTGTTGTGTTTTGTTGTTTTTTTTAATTTATTTTGTTTTTTAAGAAACATGTTCTCATAACTTCTCTAATTTATAGTGGGTTGACATGTTGACTAAAGGCTGTTCCTCTAGGGAAATAGAATGTTAAGGCCTGTGGGAAATCCTTTAAGAAAAACAAAACATGAGGCAAGCATGCTCTTTAGAAAAGGATACTTGTATCTAACTTCAAGAAAGGCTTTGAGAAGCTGCTAAGAAAAAATGAGATAAAATACAGTTGTTGCTGAAAAATTACTACACTTAGTTTCCGTAAATTTACTGCAGGAACTGTGGATTTTCCCAGTGTACTTTGTGGTTCTTTTGCATCTTTAGTTTCTCCAGTTGTTCCTCTCTCAAAAGAAAGATCTCTCTCGAAAGCTTCCTGTCTAGTTCATGCTATTACTGGAGAATATCCATATTAAATAAAAAACCAAAATAGGCTAATATTTTGTCTTTCTCTTGTGGAAAGGTAAAATGTTTTTTCTCTGGCATTTGGTTACTTAGAAATTAAGTACATTTGTATACCAATATAACAACCCTTCTAAACATACCTGCAAAAGAAGAATGGCAGTTGAGGGGTATTACAGACGTGGTGTGTTTAGTTTGCAGACCAAGTATGCTGATGATCCTCTTACATGGGACTACATGGCCCGTCGTGAGCTGGAGCTGGGGTCCCTGCAGTCCACAGAACACACCACGAAACAGATGAAAGTATCTGAAATGACCCAGAGAGAGGAGCGGTGCTGTGCAGTCTTTGAAGAGGCTGTGAGAGCAGTCCCAACAGGTGAAATGTTCTGCCTGCCTTTTAACATTTTTTTCCTGGTACTTTAGCGTAATGTATACTGTGAAAGTTTTGAAGTAGGTGTTTGCAGGCTCTACCATACCTAAGAGAAAGCAAGCAGTTTTTAGGTGCTATCTTCTTGGGATCTATTTTATGTGTTATTTGGGTTATTTTCCAATGCATTTATGCTCTCGAAGGAGCTGCTTAACTGAAAGTTCTTTTTGTTGCTTGTTTGATTTTATTAATGTGACTTAACCAATGAGGAGAATAGAAGCCCACAGATGAATAGAGGTTTGGGAGTTGTAAATAGAGAAAATTTCCTAAATAAAGGAAACCTGTAGAACTCGGGTATATTGCTGGTTAGCTGTAAGCAATGTTTTTGATTTGCCAGTGGGGTGGATATCCAACTTCAACATCTGGCATTGTCCTTACTCTCAAAGGAGGCTATCAAGGGACTATCTGTGGAGTGGACTTAAACTTGCTGCTTATACAGCCTTTGAAGTCAGGCAGACAAAGAAGGATTTTCTCGACTGCCTGTGAGTGTCCTCACTCTTGCAAGCCCATTGAAAACTACAGGCACTG
Source organism: Pygoscelis adeliae (assembly GCF_000699105.1). Taxonomy (NCBI): domain Eukaryota; kingdom Metazoa; phylum Chordata; class Aves; order Sphenisciformes; family Spheniscidae; genus Pygoscelis; species Pygoscelis adeliae. The sequence goes on from NW_008824772.1 coordinate 2,495,544, forward strand.
AACATTAATTGTGACAGCATGCGCTGAAGCCTCAGCTGAAGCAAGAGCTTGATGCTCTTCAGAAAGAGTTACTGTCTGCAGCTTATACTGGGAAGCCATTTTTAAATGTTAATGTTATAAATGTAGGACCTCTTTTATAATACAACATTTTAAAACAAAGTTGGCATTAACACTTAGTGCTTGGATTCTCTACATTCCTTAAAGATAAATATTTGTGCTTACTCTTGTGATTCTGTAAAGTGTGATATTATGCCTTTGATTCTACAGAGGACATGTGGAAATGCTACATCACTTTTTGCTTGGAGAGATATAACAGGAAAACCAACAGTGAAGAATTAAAGCAAAAGGTAAAAGCTTATTAGGAAATTGTAGTAACAAATAATCCCTATTTTTACTGACTTCTGTAATCTATCAGACAAGGAGCAAATATATTTTGACATTTTATCAGAAGTACTTACCTGCGGCCATCATTAAAAATCATTTAGTCTTCATCTGAGGGGATCGCTTTTACTGTCAGGCTCACATGTGGCCTGCCTAAACATGAACAACTTGGGCATAAACTGGCCTTGTCAGTGAAGTACAGTGACCTCTTTGGATGGAAGTTAAGAATACAAACTTGCTAATGTTCCCTGATAGTCCTGTAAACCTGTGCTTGTTCAAAGAAAAGGATGAATTAAAATGACTCTTGCAAATAAGTCCGAGTAAAGTTCGGTGCTGGCATGTGGGCACCTTAATTATGCATCTGTGCTTGAGTGTGACTCAGTGAATTAACTGTTCATCCTGTGCAGTTTGGTTCCCTTTTAATACAGTGAAAATACATTGCTATGTTGTTCTTTTGCTCTTTAAGGAAGAAGTGTAATTCAAATGCTCAAATTTCCCCTTTTTCTTGGAATGTATGCAGGTACCTAAAGCATTAGATCTGTAACTTTTATTGAATTTCAGTGACATGTTGATGCACTAATCCACTGGGTTTCTGATATATACCAGATGCTGGGGTCTGGTATATGCAGGAATAACGCTTATTTTCTTTACTTCTCTGTTGGTTCTAGAGGCTGGAGAGGACACTGAGTGTGTTCCACAAAACCCATGAATCCAGTTTGCTGCCAGAAGCTCTCTATAAGCAGTGGGTAAGAGTTGACACAGGAAAAATAGATTGTGAGACTGTTCTGCATTGCTTGTGTGCCTATCTTTACCATTTTGCGTAGATAGAAAGGTGGGCAATATTTTGATCAAGGCCTTGCTTTTTAACAAGGTATTACAAATCTGTTGTGGTGGATGAGCTGTATCTGCTGGGTTTTAGGTTCAGCTATTACTGGAGTCCAACCTCTTTGAGACGGCTACGGAGGTGGCAGAAGCTGCAACTAAGCGCTTCAGCCTGTCAATGGAAATGTGGCAGATGAGGCTGCAGGTGCTGATCCAACTGAAGAGTGACGCTGTGACCCAGTGTTTTGAAGACGCCGTTAAGCGTGTGAAATCTAAGGTCTGTGCTGGTTTTATGGACTTGCATGCATTAGTCTTAGATAGGAAGCCTCTGATACTTATTTGAGGTTTTTTTCCCTTTACAAGGCATTCAAAGTCCCTAACCATTTTTAAGGTCAAAAATAAGAACTTGACATTTTACATGCGCATTGCATTCAGGAGCATTAGGGAATTGCAAATTCACTTCATATTCACAGTTTTAAAGTCTGAATGCTCACAGGTGACATTTTGCATACTCTTCTAGCAGTCAGCTGGTATTCTTTGTGTCTTACTTGAAAAAACATGTTTCCTGTTCACTGCCCTGATACATTGTTTGCGTGTGTGGTATTTCAAGCCTTGAAATTATCTATGTGCTCTCTTACTGTTCTATTTCAAACCCTGGGCACAAGGAGTGAGGAGGGGAAACAAGGAGGTGATTGTTTCTTTCCTCCTTGCTGTTCTCGGAAGTTACATTTGTACTGCAGTGTTCGGTGATGCAGAAGAACTTGTCTCTCATCCCTGGCAACATGTCTTGCAGCTGTCCAGCTGAGCAGTATTTGTCCTGTAAGTGAGGAAGGAAACAAGAAGTGATTTCAGTGTGCAGTCCAAAGTTGTCTTTCTAAGAGCTATGTCTAAAGGACTTTTTTACGGCAGCTGTAATACAGAACCTGGTGGATGTGTTGCTGTCTGTTTCTGTAAATCGGGGTCACTGTATTTCGGTCATTTGATTTATCTGCTTACCTTGCAGGGCACTTTGCCATTATGGAGCCTCTGGGTGGAATGGAGTGAAGGCACAAACAGCAAGGAAGACACAGAAGCTCTCTACTGGGTACTTAGCTAATAGAAATCTACTTTTTGTGACAGTGTGTAAATAAAGAGGAACAATGTGTGTGGATGGAACATGTAACAAATGCTTTATACTGCAGTTCCTCCATGGATGTGTTGATATCAAAGAATTTCAAGTAAAACTGTGTATGTTACCAAAAATCAGTTGGACGTAGGCTCATAAGCACAAATGTTGTCCCCATGCTTCTAAGATATCTAGATGTTTGTAAGCACAACCAATGATGGACTCTTACTTTTCGGTCTAGAATCTTTGCTCTATTTTCAGATGTCTATCTGAGCATGGAAAAGAGAATTTTCCAATCTGTGTGAAAACATCAACCTTGTTACAGAAAACTCAAGAACAAAACTGGGACTTTAATCTCACTGTAAATTCCCTAAATCCTTAGGGCAAAACATTTCCTCTTTGCCTAGCACGTTGGTTCCCTGCCCCCTTCCCCCCCCATTTACAGCATGTATTTCAGGTGGAAGCTTGAATTCAGTTGTTTGCAGAGGGTTTCACAATGCTCTACATGAAGGATATTAGGGAAATGCCAGTTGCCAGCTGTATGGAATATTGGATGAGACATGTATTTTAGGTTACAACTAATATTTTAATTTGAAAAATATTGCATGTGTTACCTAATGCTGTCTTTCAGACATCATTTGGGATGCTTTTGTCCAGTACTTTGTCTCACTTAGGAGATCTGTTTTATGTCAGATGCCTAATTAGGGAGAAGGTACTATTTGGTTTCTTCTCCCTTGCTGCCTTTTAATTGTAGCTTACGTGGTTGGCTTGTTTTTTGTTTTTTGGTTTTTTTTTCCTTTTAAACTTGCAGAGATCCTTACGTGAAAATGACCATGAAAAAAGTATCTTGACTGGACTTACAGAAATGGTGGTTATAAGAAAGTTAAAAGAGTCTTTACCAGGTGACAAATAAAACCTTCAAACGCGATTGTTCTAGGGCATGTGTTAAAAGGCCTGAAGTCTAAAGTTACTTATGTTTTTACTTCAGCCTGTGTGAAAATCGTCCATTTTCACTTGACTTCTTCAGGAAGATGATCCAAATAGAAAAGGAGCAAGTAAGTTGTTGAATATCCTGTTAGTGCCTTGTATTTGTAAAATACACTTCTAACTTTCGATTTAAATAGGAAACAGAGGGCTTATGAGTAGTGTCATTAGTTTGTGATCAGTTCATATTTGTCTTCTAAAGTTGATTCATAGCATGTAATACAAAACCAAGTTCCATGGTAACTAATCTTTGGCAGTGTGTGTGTGCCCGTGTAATTACCATGACTCTCTTTCTTTGTAAGAATCTAATCAAGCTGCAGATTCACTTCTGTACAAAATAAATGGCCTTTTAATACCTTCCTTTGTTAGGAATCCTGCAAAATGCTTCATCTGAGAGAATACTATGAACGTGCCTTGAGAGAGTTTGGTTCAACAAATTCTGGTAAGGCGATTTTATTTATTCATTCATTGAGTGCTGCCTCTTTTATTTCCATCCATTTCAAAAGGTAGCTGTTTGTTCTGCCCTTGTGATTGCTGTCATGCAGAGTGGAGCTTATTTCTTCTATGCCATTAAGTGCATGACACTCTGCAGCGACCCTTCACTTTCAGTCCAGGGTCGTTGTTCACGGTGAGATGGCTGCAGCAGAACTACTAGCAAATAAGGTTTTGACACTGGCTGGCATAGGAGATGCGTATCACCTTTAATTTGGATTTGTGAACTGTCTGGAGCTATGTTTTTATCATCAAGATTTCTGCAGTATTCCTTTTAAGAAAGTAAACGGCTCAATTATTGCTGCATTATTTCTTAAGACATCACTGTTGCAGCTGGGAATAGAACCCAGGCTTTTGGTCATCAAGGGGCAGGGGGTTGTAGTTTCACAAAATAAACCTCATTGCGTTAACATCATGGACACTTGCAAAAAGAGAGTTTCTAGGTTAGGTTTGGTATGTTTGTTACGTAATATCCAATAAAATCTAAACAGAACATCTATTTTTCTTTTAAAGACCTCTGGCTGGATTATATCAAAGAGGAGCTAAGTCATCCCCAAGGCAAACCAGAAAACTGTGGGAGCATTCACTGGCGAGCTATGAAGATGTTGCAGGGAGACCTGGTGGAAGACTTTGTTTCCAAATACACTTTATTGCAAACTGGACATTTATGAAAAACTATAAATAGCTACAACATGACAGTGTGGATTTTTTTTTTTAACTTCTTTGTACAAAGGTAAATATGTGCCTGGCTCATATTAAAGCGTACCTTCATTACGTTCTTGCCTGTGAGGAAAAAAACAATCATCTGCCCCGTTGCAGTTTTCTAGTGTTGCTTCTGCCACTGGCAAGTTCAAGTGCACAGTTAGAGGAGAAAGCAAAGGCATCTCTGAGAGTGTTCTTCGTTGAGACTTCTGAGAGCAAACTTGTCCTCCTGCCTAAACATTCAGATGGAATAGTCATAATGCATCAGCTTTTACACTCTGGAAAGCTAATACTATAGCACATAAATGCAAAAAAAACCCCCCAAACCCATGGAAATGACACCTGTGGGAGATCTTCGTATCTTAGTAAGTTGAATAATGAAAAGTGGAACACTGGAGAAACAATCTGTAAAATGATGGTATTTATTGTTTCCTAGCCTTGAAGTCATCTGTAATCCTCTTTTCAAAAACAAAACAACCTCTGCAACCACCTTGCATTGGTGTTGCAAGCTGTAATTCTGAGAGTGGCTATGAAATGTAGAGGTGAGCTGAGATCTGTTACAAATGTCCCTGATGTGACAGTAGAAAGTTCTGATCAACGCTTCAACTTTCTGACCACAATGCCTGAAAAATGGGTAACAGTTTTTTTTGAGGCAGCGCTATCCTTGGCTGTTTGCAGAGCCATATTTTCCTGTGTCAAACCCATTAAATCAGCATAAATGCTATCCTCAGACCAACAGAGGATACCTAGGGAAAGTATAGGAACATGCAAAAATGTTCCTTTATCTAATTGCCCAGTGACTGAATGGTGATACAATGACAATACAGAGAAATATTTCTTTGAAGTTTTTTTTGCACAAGTAGAAACTGCAGCTCCTCTCAACAAATTCCAGCAACTTTTGACTAGCTGGAAACAAGGTTTGGAGCAACAGCCTGTTAAGATTGCTGCTTCTGTGACATCTGAAGTACGTCCTGCTTTGTCTTTCCCAAGCTTTTATTTAGTCAGGCTATCTTCTATCTCCCCACTAGTTCTCAGCTGTCTCATGTCTGGCATCATGCTTTCCCCCAGTAATCGCTCCTCTTATACCCTGTCTGCCCTTTGTTATGTTACTCCCTCCCCTGAATCACTTGTCTTGCTTCTTCAGTTGCACAACAAAAAGCTTTTAAGTGCAAAGTTTGGATTTGGGGGATTTTTTGTTTGGTTTTTGGGGTTTTTTTTTAAGTCCAGCAGAGCTGGCAACTCCTACCATTTCTGAAAGTGGGCCCTTTTTCTCTACCTGTCCTGGTTCCTTACAGACCTGTGCCACTCACTTCAATACCTGCAGGACCTTTGAGCAAGATACATTTCCTAAAAGCACGCTTAGCTGAGAGCTGTTCGTGAAGCACCTACCAGACCTGTTTCAGTACAGGTGCTTCCCATCTCTTAATGCTCTCTCTGAGCATGCTTCTAGCATGAGGCCTAAAGGGTATTGTTATCTTTTGGCAAGATTAAAAAGCCACAGAGCCTGGAAAGGCATTGATATTTTATTTACAACTAAAGTGTGAAGGTGTTTTCTTGCAGCTTGTATGTCTGTATTTCTCCGCCTTTTTTCTCCAGGTGTTTTAATTGCTTGTTTCTGCCCTCAAGTCAGGCTGTTTTCCTCTCTCACTGGACACAATTTCCAGTAGTGATGAAAGAAGTTGTGCATAATGCGTTCAAAAACTACAGGCAGCAGTAGTCTCTGCAGCTGGAGAGGGATGTGGGAGGTCGCAGCGTCGCGCGCACCGAGGCTGAAGCGGGAGAACCCGCCGCTCGCGCTGCGGGTGGAGGCTCCCGCGGCGCCTCGTTGCCAGCCTCCTTCACGACTGGTGTCGCACCGAGCTCCGCG
>NW_008824772.1:2502238-2517739 GCF_000699105.1 Pygoscelis adeliae
CCGAAGTACGCGGCGCTCTGCCCTTGTTCGCCGGCCGCGACCCCTTCCCGGCGGCAGGCCCGGCCTCGGGCGTGCCGGGCTCGGCTCTGCGAGCACCTGGGAGCCTGGCTTCCCGCACCCACCGCCCTGGGCAGGGGCTGTCCTTCAGCGAATTCGTCTTTGTTGTAGTGGAAGTGGTGGGGATAACTCTCCTTTCCTCTCCCTCTGGGGGACCATCAAACCGGTTGAGGTGTTGCCTTCTGCTCTCCAGGTGTGCATCCGCCATCTTTCTCCAGCTCCTCAGGGCTGCTGGAGGGTCTGGCCCTCTCCTGTCTCCTTGGCATGTCGGCTCTCACAAAGCCGACATAGTCTTTGGTGCTTGTACTCCTTCTGCTCCTTGTGCCTTCATTACCTCTGAGCTTTCACAGTCTGCTGCTGTTCCCGAATAGATGCATTTTGGGTCAGTTTTGGGACCCGTTCCCAAAACGGTGGCAGCAGGATTACGGCCGTGAGTGAGGAGACTGGCTGTTCTATGTTGGCTGCCGCCTGGGGTGACTGATGGCAGCAGCAGGATGAGCCATCCCTTGGCAGATTTGCTTTCTGAAGTGAAAGCCTGTCTGGTTTAAAACCTCTGATTCATCAAGGGAACAAAAAAATAGGTCAGGCTCAAGGGCTTAGAAACACTCAAATGCAGTAGAAGTTGCATGAGCCTCATTGGAGGAATCAATGAAAGGTGCTACTGGATTCTTTAAAACTGTCTTGTAGGTGATGGCTGCTGCCATTGAGTCTGCAAACTTTGAGGAGGAACAGCTTCCTAATACGAGAGAAACTATGACCTGGAAGCCCAGAAAAGGTAAGCCTGAAATATTCGGACAAAACAAAGGAGACAGCAAGTAATGAAACTTACACTCTGCTTGAGGAAATATACTTAAAACTTTTTGGTGATGCATGGGAAATGCCTCTTCAGTTACTGCGTTAAATTATTTCCTTGTAGATTTTTGTGTATGTCTAGGTGCAAGAGTAATTAATCAATACTACAAAAGTCTTTTTTTTTTTTTTTAAACCAGAGCTGTGGTTTTTCAACATACCTATTTTTTTAAAATACCAACAGGTGAATATGGTGAAACAAGACTGCCCTAGTTTAAAGAGTTATTTTCCAACAAGAGTCTGTGGAAAATCCTGACTTGGGCTAGTGTTGTGATGCAAGCCTATGTCCAATGTTCCCAAGCATCTGAAACCTGAAGCAGCACTGTAGTGATATTACATACGTAAGAAACTGCGTGTATTATCATTAGATTAGTAGTCACAAAGTGCATTCGTATACCTGTCTGAATTACTGCATGCTAAGCGTTTAATTGTTCCTGTTTAATTCCTAAGTATCTCTGTTGGCTCTTTCTATTGGTTTTAGAATGTTTGCTGAAGAATATTCCCAATGTTCTTGATAGTGAGTCTGAAGAAAGTGAATTCTCTGATGTCTCTCACAATGAAAATGATGTCAGTGGCTCTCCTGTTGACTGTGTTCATCTACGTCCTGACCTGGAAGACTTGGGTGGTGAAGTCTCCAGTATGCCTGAGGCTGTAACTTTTCCAGAGCTGCAAACTGCTTCTGTGTACGAGGTGGAGGACTGGGATAAAGAATTGGAGGACTCTGAATGTAATCCTTATGGTGAGTACAAATTTACTTGTGCTTCATTTGAGTTTAGGATAGTATGTGATTGGAGGTAGGTGCTTTGCAGGAGAATGTTTAAATAACTCCATGTTCTATTTTGGGAAGCAATTTTTGTTGTTGTTGTTGTTGACCTCATGGGTTGTGTGTGCATAGTTTTGTTGTCAAATACAGGATTTAAAGGCAGTGTTGTGAAGTTCACATGAAACTTGCTTGAGCGATTAAATTCTTAGGAAGTGGAATGGTAAGGAGAAGAATTTTACGTGTGTATCAAGTTTCTCTGGAGAAGCTAGGTCTCAGTAGGGTATCTTTGTTATTCTGAAGCAGAAGAGAAAGGTACATGGAGTGCAGGAATGTAACTTTTTTGTGTAAAAGGAGTTCTTCCTTTCCTCCAAGAAAATTCATCCAGACTGTACACTGTAACGTCCATCTAGAGCATGGAGTTCTTTGGAGGGGAGCACTACAAGCGCTTAGTCTCTGAGTGTGGTTTGTTGTTGCTTTTGCTGTAGGTTGTGTTTCTTTTTTTTGTGTGTGTGTGGTACGTTTTTTTGCTTGTTTGTTTTTTTTGAATCTTGATCCTCTTAAGTGGTTGTGCATGTGACCAGTCCCATGGACAAAGGTGGCACTGGATAGAAGCAGTTTCATCTGCGTCTTTAGAGTCATATTAATCTTCCAGTTTGTAAACTGTTTTACAGTGACTCACGTGTTGAACTGAGAGTCTCAATCTTCCATTTGCCAGGCTGTATGTTAGGATAGAACAAGTGGATGGAGTTTAGCCAGCAGCAGTGACCTGCTGTGTCTTTGTTGACACAGAATAGTACCATTTCCATTTTCTTCTCACTAACGTATATCTTTTGTAATTAATGCAAACACTCCTTTCTTTGCTTAGGAAATATCAATTCTCTGTTTATTTTAATTCCATAAATGGCTGTTGTATTCAAGTTCCATTGTTTGATAACAGAAGGAAGTAGGAAAGTTTTTGCAGCCTTCCTATAAAATCATTCTAATTTTAAAATGGAAATACAGTAGTGGTTTTTCACATCGGGTAATCTGAGAAAAAGACTGTTTCCTTTTCGGATGTTTCCCTCTCTTCCAACCTGGGCTTTCCTTTAAATCTCTCATCTGTTCAAATTTATGGAATGTGTTGAATTTTTTTTCTTTTTCTTTTTTTTTTTTTTTTTACTGGAACTGTCACAAGTTCTCTTCTTTTCTTTTATTTAACTAACTCATCCCTACCTGTAGCTTATGCTCTTCAAATCCTCACAAACTAAGGAAGCTGTGATTATGGGATTGAGGTGCTTGTGAAGGATACTGAGTACAAGTGTCTGAGTTGTTAACGTGCTTGGTAGGTCATTTTATGGCTTTTTAAAAACTTTTTAAAAATGCTTGCTTTGATGGCTTGTTTGGCAGTACTATTGGAAGGCTGACACGTGGATGTACTCTGCTGGGTCCTCTGCTGCCCCATACTCTGGGCTTTTGATTTGCTCAGTCCTTTCAGTGTCTGCTGGCTAGAAATCCTTTGCTTCTGTTAAAGGACTTTGCCCTATTTTTGTGCTAGGTTGGTTAAATAACAGGCTTATTAGGCTTAATTCTAGCCTAGTGGAAATGTTGTTCAGAGCTTGTTTTTACAGGACCCCACCCTTCAATTCTGTCTAATGACCCAGTTCTTAAAGGGTTTGGAGTGCTCCTGATGGGGATGTGGTTATGGAGACAGTAGGAAGGGGCAGGAGAAATAAAAGTTATGGTTTCATGACCCTTTTATGCCTGGAGAAGACATAGAACAACTGCATGGATTGCAAGAGCTTGTGTTGGATATTCTGAATCCAGGTATATCATTGAGTTTTTTGGAAAACTGTTTTGCCTCTGTGGCAAGGGCCTTCCTTAAAATGAAGATGTTGCCAAATTCAGCTTTCTGTTTGCTCTGTTTGTAGGTCTAATTCATGAGTGCTGGCAGATCAATTTGAAATACTTAACTGCAAGATGCTGTAGACCTGCAAAATAATCTGCTACACTATACTGCTAGTTTTCTAAGTATCTCCCATGGTTTAAATGTTTTCTTTGATCTTCTTTAGATGCTGGTGATCTCCACTGTGGAAGCTTTCAGGAAAATAATCTTTTGGCCTCATACTCATGGCGAGAGGATTCGTTTTACAACCCAGGCTGTCACCATGCAGCTTGCCTTGCTTTTACACCACCAGTTAGAATGACTGAGGCTGGCCAGTTTGATGATGCTGATGAATGAGGTTGACCCTGGTCAGAACTAAGTTTGGCTTCTGAGTTGAATTATGTTCTTCACCGATTGAGTCATGTCAAGTCCTTTGGCTTGCTTGCAGAGTTCTGCATAAGGCCAGAAATGCTACACCATCTCCGAAGTTTTGCTTAGACTGCTTCTGAGCTGTTTGTAAACTGACCACACTTGACCTCTGGAAAAGAGTGCAGGTGCTAGCTGTAAGGAGTCAATGCATTTCTGGACTTTTTGTTTGTATTATATAGATCTATGTTGTTGCTAATGAATTGCTTGAGAGGAAGTATTCAATTTCTAAAGTTCAGCTTGTTTGCCAAGCTTTGCCAGTTTTGATATGCTGATCCCTGTGTGTCTATGTAACTTGCAGTGTTCTTTCATTTGATGCTGTCAAATTGGTTCAGATAGCTTTAAAAACTCTTCCTCCTTCCAGCTTCTCTGTTGTATTTCTATGTTGCAGTTTGTGATTCCGTATCTAATACTGGTGTTTAACAAAATTAGCCATGACAAATTCAGAACGAGCTGTTTTGGTTTTATTTTTATGTATCTCAGTATAAAGGAATTACAAATACGTGATACCCATTTTGCAAATACACATGTGGACATACAGTAGGGCCTGCTGCATCCAATAGGAATGCTGGGTGCTTAAGACTGCCTCCCAGCAAAGGTTTCTCCGCATCAGACCTCATTGTATATGAGTATATTATCTTCCAGCCTCACAGTTGTCTTTATAACATTCTCATGCAACATCAGACGTGTAATGACAAAGAAAATAGTTATGCTTATATAGTGTCTTGCAGCATATAATCTCTGTGTCCTGCAAACAGTAGTGGATTAAGGTTCCTGATACTGCTGATATATCTGTTTTTGTTGTTGTTTGTGTTGTGGCAAATGAGGAGATAGGAACACAAAATACCTCCATAAAGTCTCTAAGAGAATAGCTGGAACTAGAACCAGATCCTTTGTTTCCTTTAACTCCAAAGCAAAGGCAAGTTCTCAAATGAAGTATATAAGTGGATTGAATGGCTGATCACTTGAGTAACAATAATCTTTAACTAATGCTCATATTTCATTAATCACTTATCTCTCAATAACTTCTTGACGGCTTTGTGTTTTGACACTGACTGATACTGGAGCACAGTACCCATGTTTTTTTATTGTCAGGCAAGGAGTTAACATTTACCACTGGGAGACTTTTTTTTTTTAAAAATCATCCAATGTATGTGAGACTGAAATAATTTACGTCTTAGTTTGGAAGGAGGAAGTGAATGACACAGTGATATTTGCTTAATCTTTTCCTTGAAAGCAGAGGAGGACAAGAGCTTGGGAGAGTCTTTTCTTCTGGTACCTTGCAGTTCCTGGTTACATCTTAGTACCTAGCAAGCAATCAAAGTAAAGGGTGGAAGCTTGGCGTTGAGGTTGCAAGAAAGAGGGCCTGTTCTTTTATTCCTATATGATGGACTGATCTAGGGATTAGTATTTCCATCAAAACTTACGTTGGCATGCCTCCAGAACACATGCATACAGCAGAAAGCACAGTCTAACAGACTGTTCTTTTCCTGCACGGCAAGAAAGCCCTAGCTGTGCTAAGGCATTGGGGGTGGTTTTTTGTTCTGTGGACTGCTGTGTATCGGAGAGAGTGCAGCTCTTTGAGTTCTGCATTAGTTAGAACATGCACTTGACTCTGTGGAATAGAAGTGAGAATTGATTATGCCCAGCTTATCAAGTTTGGATATATAGTGGCTTCTTTCTCTAACTGAGAAAACAAGAATGAAACTGTGAGCATAACTATAACTGGCTCATCTACTGGAGTAAAATTGTTGATTTGCATTTATAAATGCAATATTAATAAATACAAATTGAGTACAGATTACTGTTGAAATAACAATGCAACAGTAAATTGTAAAAGTTCTGAAAAAGCACAGATTGTTTTGTGAGCCTGTTTATCACTTCCCAGGCTTCAGCTGTAGATGGCAATGCTCAACACTACCCTGCAGAGGGCAGCAAAAAATTGTCTACCCTGCTCAGCGTTTTTTCATCTGGCACTAAGTTTCATCAGCAAGTGTCAGATCCCCGGGCTGGATTTCTGACGTTGATAGCAATTTAGATCTGTGTTCTGCATAGCCCTGTTGTTCCCCGCTGAGACTGATTTCATGGCCCTGATTAGTTTCTCATTTTTTTTATTTCACTCTGAAGTTATACTTACTGGACTGAAAAATTTCTCCCATGGCTGAGAAAAGAACATCACTTGGCTTCAGGCTTTTTTTTTTTTTTTTTTTACTATGCTTGTGGGAGTTGTCCCATCATATTTAATAAAGACGAAACTAACAGAATTCTGTGGAAGCAAACCCGCCGCCTTTAGAATGGTTTTAAAAGGATAACCAAAAAGTCTTTACAACATTGATTAGGTTGGTTTTCTTCCTGTATGATTCCAAAATTCCATCAGTCCCAAAGTCTTCAAGTCATTTTCTATGCACTCTATAAATCAAGTTTGTTTTTTCATCCTGTACCTTTAATTGCAATCAGCTGTGGCTATCTGGGCTGTCATGTTATTTGAGGAGAAACTGTCTTGAATGGCTGCCTTGCCGAGCTGTTTGTATTTTAAATTATTGTAAACTTAAAAGATTTGTTTTCAGTTTCCCTTTTAGGTTAAAACTGACACCACCTCCACCGGCTTTGGAAAATATGGCACGAGGATTTTACAGCAGAGATGCATTGCACTCTCTAGAGATACGTTGGCAAATGTAACTTCATTCACCTTGGCCCTGCTTGTTAGGGGAGGGGCTTAATGTAAAACTTGATCTGAATACTCTTAAACTTCTGTGGGATTAGAAAACCAGATGCAGGCTTCTCAGAAAGCGTCTCCCTGGAAGGATTTGAAACCAAGCTCACGGATTCCAATGTTTCTGCACTACAGTGTGTTTCAAATTCCATTGTGAATCTTGCACTGAGCCTGTTTTGTGTTGACACAAGTGTGCCATTCTAGGCAAGAATACGTTGCAATTAAAAACAACATAAGGTAACACATGAGCCAACAATTCAAGCCAAGAGTGTCAACCCTTCAGCCTGCTGAAATTATTGTAGGGAAATTGCAGGACCAAGATCATAAATATTTTACACATACGAGAAACACATTGGCAGTACATAAATCAGTTGGAAAATTTATCAGAAGTGTCAAAGATTTCTCAGTTAAATGCACATACATCTCTAACAAGATTTCCCCCTTCTATACCTACAATATAAGATACCATTCAAAGGACAGAAGGCTCTACTGCAGGTTAATATGCTTGCTGGGTTGATATCGTGGGGGAGGCTTAGTAGTGTGGCATGATATGGTGACTCAGAAGGAGACCTGGGTACAACTCTGAAGCTGCCCTTGCTTTTCTTCTCATTTCCCCTTTTTACAGGTAGAGATAAAGATAACAGCCTGTTTGTAAAGTACTTCAAATTCTCTGAGCAAGTAATTTTGTCTGAATAGTGATGTGTTTACAAAAACAAAACAAAACAGAGCTTTGCATTTTCTTTGAACAGGCCAGCAAAGAAACTAGAATTTGTTTTGGGTGTATCTGTTGTTTCCTTTGAGACCTACAGGGAATGATCTGCAAGAGGAAATAATTGAAGGAAATGTGTTCATATTTCCTGTTGATAAGGTACAGCATTTAATTCATACATCAGATTGAGATAGTGGTTTCTTGCTCTTATATAACCACAAAATCCAGCCCATTTTAGTGTCTTAAAGACACTACTACTTGACTTGTTGTTTTGTCCCATCTTTTAACTAGTGTGCTTTGGCTCTTAAGCTGAGAAAACGCCTCCACTGTTGAGGGGACTATGTGAATAATTTCACAGACTAAAGGAAAAATGCTGATGGCAGCAGCTCATCCTGACCATCTGCTGCTTCCAAGGACACAAGTGTAAATCCCATTGTAACAAAGGTCATTTTGTGAAGCTAGTGGGTAAGTCTCCGTAGGCACGGGGAAGGAACTTGTGATACTTACCCTCTGTGGTTCTGTATTGCAAATGTAGGCATCGGAGGCTCGAGTATTAGAGGATAAAATTGTGGTGGAGTTGTTAGGTCCTGGGAGTACCAGCTGCTCATAGCATAGCTTCCTAGCTTGGCAGAAGAAACTGTAACCTACTAAAAATGCTGCAAAGGACACAACCCTAATAATTGGTTTTAGTGATTGAAACAGCTTCCTTTAAGCATTTGGAATAGAACCTCAGCTGGTATAAACTCCTGAAGCTCATTACCCAAGCAGAATCTCTGTCCCTGTATACCCTCTATGCAATGCCTGCGTCATCTCTGAGCTAAAGCTCATGTTCAGTTGTCGTGGTTTCACTCCAGCCGGCAACAAAGCACCACCCAGCCACTCACTCACTCCCCCCCTGGTGGGATGGGGAGAGAATCAGAAGGGTAAAGTGAGAAAACTCGTAGGTTGAGATAAAGACAGTTTTAACAGGTAAAGCAAAAGCCGCGCAGGCAAGCAAAGCAAAACCAGGAATTCATTCACTGCTTCCCATGGGCAGGCAGGTGTTCAGCCATCTCCCGGAAAGCAGGGCTCCATCACGCGTAACAGTGACTTGGGAAGACAAACGCCATCACTCCCAACGTTCCCCCAGCTTTATATGCTGAGCACGACGCCATATGGTGTGGGATATCCCTGTGGTCAGTTGGGGTCAGCTGTCCCGGCTGTGCCCCCTCCCCGCTTCTTGTGCACCCCCAGCCTCCTCGCTGGTGGGGTGGGGTGAGAGGCAGAAAAGGCCTTGACTCTGTGTCAGCACTGCTCAGCAGTAACAAAAACATCCCTGTCTTATCAACACTGTTTCCAGCACAAATCCAAACCGTAGCCCCGTACCAGCTACTGTGAAGAAAATTAACTCTGTCGCAGCCAAAACCAGCACGGTGGTCATTATTGCTGTGGATTTTAGTTCTTAATATAATGGGCTTTCTTTAAACTCATTGTAACTCTACTGACCTTCACAGACCAAAAAACATGAATGTGTCTCAATGTCTGTAGTTGTTTCTTTGCAGGTTGTTTTGGGTTTTTTTTTCCCATATTGAGGATAGTTAATTTCAGGAAACATAGCAGAAATCAGCCTAGAAAAGTTAACTTCTAATAATTCAGCAAGTCTTGATTCTCTAGCCTGAATTATTTTAATCAAACCTTTTCTGATCTGCCCGCAACTTCTGCATTTAGACCTGGAAAATCTTTTCGTTGTATGATGCAGGAATTTAAGACTGAGTTGTATACGTAAGTTGTATGTATTTGTTTATGAGCCTGAGGTCTCAGTTTATTGTTTTATTTCCCTCAAAGGGAAATACCAGTTAATTCTGCTCAGTCCTTTTTGAGCTATGGGTTCTTAGTAAAATTTACAATGAGCAACACATTTTCTGTGAGACGTAGAGTACCAGAGAATGCAAAGCAGCACAATGAGAACTTGGCAATTTTAATCAGTGTAGATATTGCGGACTCTTGTTCCAACATTAAACAAGTTATTTAGTATTTCTATCTCTGCCTTGGGAACTACTCCAGAACTTTCATATTCTTACTGAGGAGTTCCTTCAGTTACTTAACACATACTAGAAAATATTTTGTCTTTTTTTAATTATTTGATCACAGATAAAGTAATATCATTTAATCTGTAATCTTTGTCCAGACACCTTATGGGTTTGTGAGTAAATGTGCAACATTATAATATAGAACTGGCTGGCTACAGTTGGCTGGGAATTGTGTGACTCTGTCTCCCGCTGTACGCGTTACATGCTCAAATGCTTCTGGAGAAGTAAATAGGTGTGACAGTGTGATTAAACACGACCTATACTCCACAGCAGAGAGTACAGCCTCCTTTTATGTAACTGGAGTTCCAGATAATAAGGAAAAGTGTTTTAGCTGAGCAGGTCTTCACAGTGTTGGTGACAGTAGTGTGGTAGAATTGGAATAGCAAGGCCAGAAGAATAACTGATACATCCAACAGAAGCATGGGCAACAAATCAAAATAATTTGGGGGTTGTCTCAGTAACTTTGAGGGGGAGCAGTGATAGACTGGAATCTTGCTCAGCACTAGATCTGAATTAATTTCTAGCCTGGGTAGGCAGCCACTGAAAGCCAACACCCTTTGAAACCAATTTGTATTGAGGTATTTGGCACGAATGAATACTGAGGTGGTGATGTCTCAGGTGGATTCTCTGCAGGGAATTGGGGACTGAACTGAGTGGCTCCAAAAGCACCCTTTTTGTCAGGAGAGAAGCATGTTACGTGTTTGGTCTGGATTTGATATACCCTTAAGTGGACAATATTAGAAAACTTAGGAACTGCATTTGCTCCAAAATAACATCGTTTGTGAAAATATCTGTAGAGGAGGACAACAAGGAACATCTAGATTTTATGCTGTGCAGTCCTGTTAGATTCTTCTGCTTGATTCCAGTTGCTGTAGTTACTGCATCTTACCAAAATATACTGGGTCTGATATATAAAAACATCTGATATTTCATTGCAATTCAGAACCCCTCTGAAAACTCCCCTAGGGAAAAGGGGAAGGGTGTAGGGAGAAATTAATATAGCTCCTATTTTAAACTTTTAATGGCTGTGTGTCCTAGATAGGGATCACTTTGGTCATGTAGCCTAACCCTCCGTCCTCCAGCATACAGCCAAGGAATTCTTGTGGCAGAAGAAATGCTTCTTCTATATTGGTTTAACACATCTTGTAAACTCTTACTTCACAGACAAGTTAAAGCTATAAATACAGGTTTAATAATTAAGTATAAACACATGAGATGATGTACAGAACAGTACCTGGAGTGTTGATCTTCTGGAACAAGCCCTTGTCCCTGTGTGCAAGCCTGAGGAAGTCCGTGTGGGGCAACAGGTCTGGTACAGGAATCTCAGTTGCTGCGTTTTCCTTAGTACAGGAGAAGAACATGTAAGGGAAGTTTGCAAATTTTGTTTCAACTGCAGTTAGCCCATTACATCACAACCTGAAGTGGGACAAGTGTTAATCTGAAATGAATGCACAAAGGTGGAGCCTGTAAATTCATTTACAGGCTAATTCAGAAGCCATCATCGTTTTCTTGTCTGCTGTCACTACTGGATTTGCTAGAATATTAGATCCCCCTTGTTCTCAATGTTATGTTTATCAGTATCTTCAGTTCTGTATTCTTCAAACAGGCCATTCTTTTCCTGATCTGAAACACGTTTTACCTTCTGTTTTGTTTAGTTCTAGCTTTTCTGCATCATTCATACTTGACTTGTTTCATTGGGCCTCTAACTCTGCAGCTTGTAGTTTGCCAGAAGTCTGGTCTTTTCAGTGGGATTGGTCAGACATTATAGATAAGCCACTTAGATAAATGTTTTTCAGACAGAGACTGCCTGTCTACTAGATAAGAACTACATTTAGTTCTATTATCTGCACTTGTGTTAGTAGGTGGATTAGATTTAATTTGGTCTTTTGGAGAGAAGTGGGCAAACTGTTCTTCAGACAGATCTGGGATTTGGTTTAAGGACAGGCTTTCTTATGTGGCCTATAAAGTGCATTGTAGCCCTATAGGAATACTTTGCATGTCTGGTTCCTGCCTGCAATTTTGAATGCTAACTATAATGATTGTGCTTCTAATTATGTACAGAGGTAAATTCTCAGACGAAATAATGGGGAGTTTCATCATCTGTCCCATTAACTGCAGCAGGTTTCTGTTGTGCAAAAATGTGACTGCCTAAAACTGACACCTAACACTGACAGCAAGGGGAACGCCTTCTCGAGTATGCTGGCTGCACAAGGCACCTTCCATACCTCCACAATGTGTAACTGATTAAAGGATGTATTGAGTTCTTAAATCAGCCACGACCCTGTCACTTACAGGTTACGTTACTGTCATTTACTTTTAATTAGGCTCCACCTGAAAAGGGAGTAGATGTGGACATTTTGCCAGCATGTAGCAGCGTGGCTGTTCGGTATTATACGACTGGGGAAATTGGTAACACCCAGCCTTTGTGATCCTGACTGCCTGTAAACAAAAGGGCTAAGTTCAGTGCCCTGCTAATGGACTTAACTGTTCATAATTGAGACTCCAGGTACTTGGGAAACAACCTCTTTTGCTACATATCCTTTCAAGTTTGGCTTAGTTATTCCCATTCAGCTTGCCTTGGTGTTGGATATTGCTAAGGCTTTAATGCTAGCTTCCACCACAATTCGGTCCTCGAGGCTTGGCAATAGGATTTTTGCTGGTTTCAGGGCTTATCTCTACGCTTTGTGTCTCACTTCCTGCTTGAATTTTCCATTTTGGAAGGATTCTTTTCCTTTTTTGTCTTTTTTGTACCTAGTGGTTGCTTCTGCCTGGGGTTAAATTTAGTTTTTGTTTCCATCTGTAGTACTAAGCCCTAGCAATGGATGCTAGCTAAAGAAAAGAAGATGCATGTTCTCTGACTATTATGGCAGCGTCCACCTTGTATCAACAGTGAGTGTGGGAAGAGGCTGAAATGTGGTAAATATGGGAGAACAGAGAGAGAATGTGCGGTAACTGTGCTCATTTTTACAATTGGAGCATGCTTCAAGTTTGACTTGATTACTTCCTCTTTGATTAATTGAAGCCTCACCTAATTGAGCTGAGAGCTTTCCCTTTGCTAGTTTAGAGTGCCTTGTATTCTTTTTTGCTGTACTTGCTATGTTACCTTAGACGTGACACTGATGTGAGAGGGATATTTATTTTTAGCACTTCTTCCCATGATTAATCCATGCAGGTTCTGTTTGACCCTTCAATGCTATTTGAATGATGTAGGCAACAGCTGTTTTCTCCATGTCTTATCAAATATCCTCCATGTTCTAATAATAACAAAGAATTTTCTTTATTCTTGGCTATTCCAAATTTCCACCCAAGGGATCTCATTGCATCTTTTCATGGGGACTGCAATCTAGGAATAGGTGCTTGTGGCTAGATAGATAGATTCTTTGCTTTAAATAAATAAGTATGATTGAGGATTTAGCATTCATTTTATCTTGATTCTATCATCACATCTAGGATGACATTTAGGGCTAATTTTTTTTTTAACAGCTCAATAAGTTTTAACTGTCTTCTTGTTGCTTTGGTAAAATGACAAGTATACCAATGTGCTTTGCAGTCGGATGCTGTAGGGATGATTTAATTAACTTCTGTTTTCATTAACACTTCTATTGACTGTGTTTTAATGCTACTGTTTACAGATTCTTATTTTGTGATTTTTTTCCTACATATTTTCTCTCATCCTTTTTGTTGCCTGTTTACT
The DNA here is from genome assembly GCF_000699105.1 of Pygoscelis adeliae. Taxonomy (NCBI): domain Eukaryota; kingdom Metazoa; phylum Chordata; class Aves; order Sphenisciformes; family Spheniscidae; genus Pygoscelis; species Pygoscelis adeliae. The sequence continues at coordinate 2,515,380 of NW_008824772.1, forward strand.
ATCACAAAAGTGATACTGTAGCGATTGTCTAATTTTGCAGGATTGATTGATATTATCTGGCAAAATATGGTATCTGCACCACTGTTAAATGGTATCTTTTTTTTTTCCTGTTGAGCAAGACTGCATATGATTTAACTTGTCCTTCAAGTGGTCCATAGAGTCCATACTGAATGAGAGGACATGACATGCATGTGTACCAGACCTCTCATCTCCATGGTCCCACCCAGAAGCAGGGTAGCATGAACTAGTACTCTACTAGAAAACTAGTACTCTAGGACAAAATCCTATGAATCATGACAGTGTTGGCATATCCTGATAGACCAGAACTGTGATAATGTGACATATCCCAAATTCCTTCTGACTTCATATTTTCACTGCTGATGTTTTTGACTGTGGATTTTTAAATCATTACATACTTAAGATCTGACAGAGATGTGTTTTTCAGTGGAGAGTCTGTCATGTTTAATTGTCATAATTATCTTGAGAAAGTTCTGGATTTGTGAAATAGTTGCTTGTTTTCAAGCTGTTTACAGTCTGCGGTATACGACAGAGGAATGCAGTTTATTCTTAGGCACGGAAACTTATTCTACGACCGAAGTGCTTCATCAAATTCACTAGTAATAAATAGCATGTTTTTTTCTTGCTTAGCAGTCTTATCTTCAGCAGTGAATTTCAGAAAGCCTTTTGCAGGTGGATTTTGCTCTGATACAACATTCTACCGTAGCTCAGGGCCAGCTTTATTAATTAATCTTCTATCCATGCAGCTACATGCTTTTAAAATAACTTGGATATTGAACAGGATTTGGAAGGCAAAGTATTTCAGCTACTCTTAACGACTTATGAGTTAGTCACCACAGAACATTGCCTGTTCTGTCTTCTAAAAAAGTGAACATTTGCAAACACTTCACTTGGTTTAAAAAAAAAGTAGTTGTGAAGGACAATAACAGCAGAAGTAGAAACCACTTAGCAAATTGTCTTTGTCAAGGCTGATAGGAAAAATATATTTGGAAGGTAGCTATGTTGTAAAGCGCTTCAGAGACCACTGCTAGTAAACAGGAATAGCTTCATGTATTGAAAAGCCTGGGTCCCCTGGAAAAAAATGGCTTGAATGCCAGTCTGTGATTTGCCAAATTAAATATCTATTAAAATTTATAATGAAAATTACAATGTTGCTATAGTTACCAAAGCTTCCTTAGTTCCAGGATTGCAGTGCATTTAACTTTAAAGAAGAATCCCTTTTTTCCCATTCTTTCAGTATAATCAAATAGAACTTTCAAAAGTGTTTTTAATTTGCATGAATTAGTTGGTAGAACTTGCTGCCATGAGGAATCAGAAAAGCTGGAAATACAGCTGTTCCCAAAACATGTGCTTTTATTTCACAACATCTTTGAATTAAATCTCATTAAATCATATTCTTCAGTTCTGTACTGTAGGGCAGAGGTGACCATCCCTTGGCTGGGAAGACAAGTATGGCTTACAGCGACCCACTGAATGTGGGTAAAGCTCTAACAGATGCTACTGTGGGTCTCTTGTGTGTGTTATGCAGAGAATGTTTGTCTGTGTTTATATGAGTGGCTTATGCCTACTTGTTCTTGAAACTGGTGTTGCACTTCTGGACATTTCTGCTGTAAAGTATGCCTTGACTAGTAAATGAAAAGGTTAAGGAGGAATGACTTTTATGGTCAAGATACGCCATTATTGTCCCGTTAGGGCTCACTTCCTCTGAAGCTGCAGGTGCTGCTACCATTGTCATCGTGGCCGATTGCTGCAGAATGTTCGTGAATCTGTCGGAAAATATAACCTGTTATTTGTAATGTGAAGGGATGGACATAAGCCCTGTGGTGAGATCCTGTTAAACAATTCCTATGCAGCTCTCCTCACTGAGCTCAATAAATGATAATGTTAGCAAGGTTATAAAAACAATACAGAGTGAAGCAGAGGAAATAAAACCAAAGGATTTTGCTCTGTCATCCTGGCATCTGGCCTGCACCAACAGCACAACTGCCCAGCAAAGGTCAAAGATCAAGTGCTTCTGACACTGCTTACTTTTGTCAGGGATTGTTCCCTTTATATAGAGCACTGTGTTTAGGCGTTTCCCATCATGTCCTCTAGGGTTACTATGCAAAGATGACTTTCTTGTTGTGGCCATACATTTTCTGCATATTATCAAACCCTTTTTATCCAATGTGGAGCTTCTGCTTATGGTTTAAAACCATTTTAACATGTACATTTGTGTCTGTGTAAATAACTAATGGAGGGAAAGTATTTGCTGAATTAAGTCTGTTTGTTTTAGAGCTGCAAAGCTTTGTCCTTCAGGAAAACAATCTGACAGGATATGTGAAAGCATTCAGTTGTTAGTT
>NW_008824772.1:2517800-2538706 GCF_000699105.1 Pygoscelis adeliae
CCTATTCCCTTCTTCGCCGTCCTGTCTGATGTGGGTTAGGCTGGTCCAGCTGGAGGGGTGTGCAATGATGCCTTCCAGCCTGCTGCATCCACAGAGGAGGAGGGTGTGGGTCTCTAATGTTCACTCATGGCCAGATTCCTCATGGATTTGTGCAGGCTCTAGGAGTGACTGAAGGCTTCTTGAAGTGAAAATGAAAAACAAGTGATGAAGTAATATTGGCTGTGACTTTTGTTGCAGCTTGGTTATGTATATAAAATCTCCTACCCCTTATATGAAACTACTTGTTTATTTCAGATGAACTATATAGGTGGCTACTATACCAACCTTCCTGAGCTTTATGAGGAGTTGAATGGAAGATGTTTCTTTTAAGCCTTTGATATCCTTAGGTCCATCTGCTCTATAAGAGCCTTTATCCACTTTGCATGCTCTTGAGTTGGAGTAAGAACAATCAATATAATTTTGTACACAGAGAAGAAAGGGATTAAAATTTGAAATTGCCACACTATTCACATCCTCTTTTTCATATTAAATAAACAGGGAACTGGTTATTTAAATCCTACAAACAGTTTTGAAAACAGCTGAAAGCCCTCACAGATCTGCAACGTGCAGTCAAGATAGTTCTCTGTGAAAACAAAATGATTCCTGTATGCACCTTTACAAGTACGTACTTGGGTACATCCATGGCATATTTCTGAAAGAGCTTGTTCACCAATACCACTGTGTTTCCAAGTTCAGTTTTCTGGCATTTTTGAATCTGAACACATTCTGAGGATTGGAAACATCATGTGGTTTGAATAAATAAAAACACCAAATTGCCTGGGGTGCATCTGTGCCTCCTTGCTGCGCAGGTTGGCTGTTTCTCTGCCATCAGCCTGACAATTTCAATCAAGTTTTTAATGGACTCCTGGGGCTTCCCCAGTTTCTGTTCGACCAGACTCTGGCACCAGTCTTCCCGAGTCCATAGCAATGAAAAGCTTTATTTTAGCTTCTGATTATACAGAAATTTAGTGACAGGTAGGAAAGAAAGAAACTGGTCGGATGAGTGCTAAAATAGCAGGAAAGGACTCTCTTTAGAAAAAAATCATAACTTGCATTTTGTTTTGTCAAATTAGAAAGTGCAAAGTATAGAGCAACCATAGATCAGACTTCTCTGTAATATCTTCCAGATTTTGACAGATTGACAGTTTTAATTAAGAGTGTTTTGTTTAATTCCTTTTGTCTTTACACCTGAGAGCGTTCACAGGCCTATGCAGGTTTAGACTGCAATCCTGTGGGGTTTTTTTGAAATATAATTGTTGACCATTAAAAAAAATTGAAGTAAATATTATGAAGGCTTTTAATTTTCATTCCTGTTCAGTAAGTTTCCAAATCACCTCTTACGCTTACATAAGTTATTTTCAAGAATTTCTTGTATTTCAAAACCTTCTTATTATAAAGGAAGAGTGTACCATAAAACCATAACAGTTGCCACTTTGCAATAATTATGGGCTAATTATGGGCTAATGATCTCTTCTACTGTAAGTAAAAGGAGCCATTGTGATCGTCTCTCAATGTTAGGTTTTTAACAGCAGCTGTTTTAACAATTGGTAAAGGTTGAGGTATTGTGATCTAGATGGAATAGATGTTCGATTTTTATAACGAGAAAGGTATTCAGTATCTTTCTCTGTATCCTTCAAGGAGTTATGAGTATTATTACTCCATACAGTAGGTGGAGACAAAGACCTAATTAATTTTATAATGTCTCCTCAGACTGATTTTATTAGCTATGCTAGGTCTCTCCTGATTTTTGGTATTATTAAACTCCTTTATAAAAATAACAAATAACAAACAATTTTGTTCCAAAGGCTGTTAATTTATGTTTACATTAAGTGCTGTAATTCTTTTGCAGGCTCCTATCAATAAATCGGTTCTTTCAAATTTAAGGTCCGATTCGGAGATTGAGGAGATATCTGTGAAACCTTTCTGTGCAAGTTCAGATCTGTCTTAGGCCCAAAAATTCAGGGGTCAAAGCACGCCCAGGGTTGACTTCAAGTTTGAACATATCTAGAAATTCCCAGTGGTGTAGGAGTTGGATCTCTGTGCAGACTGGAAGATTGAGGTGTGGTCTGCCTCTGTTTATAAAGTGAATTTGTATGTGTGCATATGTTTATGTAAATCCTGTGCATGTTTACAGGTAGGTGTTTGTGTGCTTACAGCATGTTTGCAGGCACACAGAATATGGTGTTGGCATCCTGCCTCTACCTAAATTTAACTGAAGTCTTACAATGTAATTTGGAGTAGCGAGAACAAACGGGGTGGAATCCGTAAAGTGGGAGAGATGGTTTTATTAGCTTTTCTAAGGGAAATGGAGCTTGCAAGTTTCTCAGATACATTGGGTGACTGTTTCAAGTAAGAAATAATCTGTAGATATGTTTTTGTTTTAATCTTCTCCTTAATATCATTTACACTGGGCTGCTAGATACTTCTTTGATAGAGGAAGTCTCTCTGCCATATGCATCTTACCACATGTACTGAAGCTGATTGAAATAGCCATGCCAGAGATAGATTTCCAGATGTATAACAGTGCAGGATATGTTTCTCCTGTTCTGTTGGATGCAAAGCAGGTTGCCGTAGGAGAGAAGTCTGTCACATCTGTCCCTCATGCTCAGCTAAGGGTACAGTTTGATATTAACCCCTGTGATTTCAGCAGATCATGGAAGGATTCCATTGTTCACTGATCTCAGACTGATTTGTTGAAAGTTTCTGTGCTTCCTAAGAAACGCAGAGTTTAGCTAGTGAGGTGTGTTTGTGACAGTGTAGATGCAAGAATGCAAAGCGTAGTTTAACCCAGCAAGGAGGAAGTGGAGAGGAGCCCACGTGTCAGGGTAGATCAGATGACCTGAACTCAGAAGCCGTTTAAGCAAACCCTTTAAGAAGGGATTTCTTGCCTTGTTTGCAGTTCCATGGGCTGCTTCAAAGCTTGAGAAGGATTGCTATCAAGTGCCCTCTGTTCCTTGTCCACCTGTGAGGGGAAAATATTTGCCTGCTTAAACGGGATACTTAGGATTAAGTTTAAAGCAGGAGAATGCGTTGTTCTCTGTTCAGTTCCTCATTATGCCACGTAGCTTTGTGTGTATAGGACATATCTTTTAATTTCTCTGGACTCCCTTCACTGGAATCCTGACAAAATCTCCATCTCATGCAGAAGAGTTGTGTGTGACCTGATTTTTACTTGTGGGCAGTATATGCTATAGAAGGTCAAAATGTATGTTGTTATTATTAAATACAGTTCAAATGAAGAGGCAATGAGCAGAGTAGTTTTCCAAAATTAAGACAACACAGGCTTTGGGGGTAACTGATAAAAATGTGCAAATCAAAGCCTGCCACAGTATCATGTCTGTTCTGGTGAGGTGGGTGTTTTGCAGGGCATCTATTTGAATAAATCAAAATATCCTCCAGTAAACATTAGTGGGAAGCTGAGAATGACATACAAGTGGGTGTATGGATTTTTGGAGTGATGCACAGAGCCTGTCTTTCCAGCATCGTTCAAGTAGAGGCAAAGGGGAATATTGGATTAGAAAGTCTGAACATCTCAATGTTGCTTTAACTCTCAAGGACAGAAGCAGCATTCAGCTCTTCAAATGCAACGTGGTATTTTCCAATTTTGACCTACTGAGCTAATCACAAGGATTGAACAGAAATCCTGACTTGGAGAATAAATTATGACAGTGAGTGAACGTGCAGTCAAATGACAGTGTTACGGCTTGGTATAAGGATTACTTTTGTGGTCTAACTTAAAGTTATGGTTCATCAGGGTTTCTTGTATGCCTCTTTACTTTAAGAGCATAATTTAATTTAAAACGTCAAGGTCTGTGTAATAAACTGGGTTAGATCATTAACAGACATAAACTATTATATTCCTGAGGCTTGTGGCACTACCCACTGTAAATCCAGTACAATGCATCTGCAACTAGGAATGCTGCCAGGGCTGAGAGGTCTGGAGGAACCGTGTTTTTGATGTATCTGTCTGAACTTTGCTAGATTGAGGAAATAGCATTTTGAAGAGCCTGGAGCCAAATGGGGATGGTCAAACTGACGGCCCATTCTCTGGCTGTATCTACCTGCATCTACTCTTCGATGACCAGATGCTAACTGAAAGATGTGCTCTCTAAATAAGCTTGTGTAAAAGCACCCAGATTCTGTGCTCTTCTGGGCTGTGGCAGTATGGAGGATGTTATATGAAGCAGGGATGTTTGTAGCTTTTGGATTGAACATGTGAGACTACAGCTTCCTCCCCTGCTCTGTGTACTCCATCTGCTTGCTGAGGCTTCCCTTCTGTTTTAGCTTGGCGCTCAGGGAGAATATATGGGGTCTATATCGTATCTTTGCGTGGAACTGTGATCTGGCACTCCAAAGAGAACTTGTGAATGCTTGCACTGTGTTATACCCCAGGGAAGTTGGGGGAGAGGTGGGTTTGGTAAGATGTGAATCTGATCGTAGGCTGAGTGGACTTGGCAGAACCCCTGTGGGCTCAGGTGCTCACAGTCACTCCTAGCGACTGCCAGGGGAGTCGGAGCGTTGCCTGGGGAACAAAATCTCTTGAACAGGTGAATTTTTAAAGGGGTGCCCAACAGTATTTTGGACAAATCTGGCCTCTAATCCATTGGTTTGTTTAATTTACGTGAGAGAATAAGCTGCTTTTTGTGTATTCTTTCATTCTGCCTGTTGTCTTTGTGCAAATTCAGTGCTTGGCCAGTTTGCTGAGACCCCATGCAAAGGTGTAAATCCTGGGGTTTTGAATGCCTATGCTCTGGAAAACAGACATTCACAAGTTATTTAGCTGAATGTACAGCTTTCAGTATGTATGGCTTTCCAATTCAAGCTGATGACCTGAAAAGACACAATCTCACAAATTATCGATGACTAGAGCCATTCACTTTCTTCTGTCTTGTGTGCTGGTCATTGCACATGGAGGAATGCTAGTACGTCGCTGCTTGTAAGGGTCTTAACTAAACCCAGTGAAGAAATCTTTAGCGATACCATGTTTAAAATACATGAAGTAAAACCAATTAATTTCTCCCTCCACTTCCAAACATAGTAATACAAGAACTTCCTTCTCTGTTGGTTTTTTTTGTCTGTTCCTTACAGATGAAGGTAGCTTTTATAATAAGTTTTCTGGAATGAAGAAAATAATGGAAACTATGCTCTTTGCATGTACTTATTCATGCTTCTAAAATTAATTGCTTGAGTCTTAACGGAAATTGCAACTAAAAAGTAAAAAAAAATAGGTGTAATGAAATCATATTTGTAGAATTTAAATGGCATTCTTTTCTATGTGTTGTTAAATATTTCATAGAAAAATGTAGAAAAGGATCAATATAAATGCCATCCAATTTATTGGTTTTCTGTACATGAATTTCCCTTATGTTCCTCTATAAATGCATGTACATAATTTATACATTGTATTATTCATATTCTATATCAACGGCAAGCATAACTGATGAGGAAGAAAGAACCTGGCAAGTTAGTATATTTGGTTATCTTCTCACTTGTTTAAAAATGCCCTTGGAAGTGGAAGGATAATGAATGGTGTGCTGTCATTTAGAATCATAGAATCATAGAATCGTTTAGTTTCATTTTTAAGGATGGCATGTGGATAATATCTGGTAGGCTTGACAAATGAAGCTGTCGTAGCCGCAAACTTTCAGTGCTAATGGTTGGGGCAGAGAGGTACGAACAGTTGCTAAACACAGAACTGAGACTGGGATGGACAGAGCTTTTCATTCCAGCGTACAGTTAAATGTTTTTGTTGGTGTTGCTGTTTCTGTTGGCTTACATTTAAAGGATGCAGACTACTCTGTGAAAGGAAGACTCAAGTGTTAAAAGTGGCTGGAAGGAGACTTCTTTGAAAGTTACTGAATTTGTGAGCCAGTAAGTGGGTAAATGTAGTGTTAACTTAGAAGGAAGTAGATTTCATTTGTGTGTGTTATTTTGTTCACAGAGGGCCAAATCCTGAGAGATTCTAAGGATTAAGTGGGTTTTGATAAAATGTTCTTTTGTAGATTCAACTTCAAGTTGCCTTGGGTTTTCTTTTCCAGATATGCATAAGATTTGGCTCTGTCTTTGACAACTCTAGTTTTGCTCAAATTATTTATCAAACTGCTTTGTAATGTCTGACTCAAATGCACGTAACATTTGCCTAAAAAACGTGTTTTGGTAATGAAAGACCTTGCTTGAGGTCTCTGCTATTAAATCTTTGCTGAGGGGCAGGGAGAGGCTGTTAGTTTTTTGGCGAAGTTAATAAAATGTGTGGATTAGTGAAGTGCTGATTAGTGAGGTTCTATTGTAGACAGAAACATTCCTGCCTTAGCTGAAACCCAGATGGAAAGCTGCCCGCCTGAGATTGCGGAAAATGGTTTATGTTGCTGGTTTGCTGTAGTGTGTTGCTGAGGTTGCAGCAAAGTGAATCTTACTAATGTCTTGAAGTGTAATTAACTCTGTTCGATGTAAATATTTGAATACTGCTCATTCAGTCTCTACAGGGGCCTGTTTAAAACAATTTTTGCCAAAGAGCTCAAAGGCCAGTAGGAATGTGTGTGCATTAATAAACTTCTCTTTGTCCTGGACTTGATCCAGAGCTTACAGAGGGCAAATGGGAAGATCTCATCCTATCTGATGTATTTACAGTAGAGCTCAGAGCACTTGATCAAGGCTTCATTGTGCTGTCATTGTGCCTAGGGTTTAGTTTAGATATGAAACAGAGTGCAGGACGTGGACAAAACAGGCAAAAGGATCCAGGGTACTGGAAGGGCTGAGGGAGAAAAAACAGTTGATCAGAAAAGTAGTGGACTATGTTATCCTCTGTTACATAAAAATGATGGCTTTTTTAAGTTGTAGAGCTTCCATTTTTGTTCCCAACCATCAGCTTAAATGCTCAGAAGTAATGTTGGTCAAAACAAAACTCCTGGGGAAATAAAGTTACATTTTGTTGCAATCGCTGTCTTTTGGGGGGGTGAAAAAATGTGCTTTCTGCCAAAAGTTTTGTCTGTTTTTTAAAAAGAAAATCCTCATTTCTGAGATCTGAAATATTTCTTTCAGAAATGGAGTGTGCTTCCTTTAGGAAACGTCAAATTGCTTCCAAGGCATTTCATCTTACATTCTCTGGGACTGGGCTCCCTAGTATGCCTATTTTCATACTGTCTCCCATTTCCAAAGACTCTGGTCCTGCCTGCTTAAGAAGGTAAAACTGTGGCAGAGTAAGAATGCAGCCATTCAGTAGCAGACTGTCAGCTTTCATGGGCCCAGGCTACAACTCCCTTAAGATACACTGGCAGCATTTCCAAATAAAAGTATCTCTTCTGCCAAAGGGGATTTTCTTGTTTGTTGGCATTTTGAATTTTCACCAGAAATGCCGTTCTATTTATCTCTGATGAACTCTGCTTCCGAGCAGCTCTCCTCAGTTTCTGCAGCAGTGAAGACGAGCAAGGTTCTGTAGTAATTGCACAACCGGGGAAGCAACACAGCCCAGGCAGTGCTGGGAACTGAGAATCACATTTTCATTATATTTCTGGCTTGCTTTAGTACTGCTCTTGGTAATTCAGTTTAGTCTATGTTAATTTTTACCCCACTGTGAAATATGCTATAATAATGACACTTATCTCCTATGGATGTTATCCATTTTGTTATTTTCTGTGGAAGTATCTTGAGATCCTTGGATCTTAAACCACTGATTATTCCCGTAAATGGTATTATCCAACTTCGTCTTCAGATCACTGGCAAAGCTGCAGACAAAGGTAAGCAGCATATTTGAGATGGTTGTCTGTAGCTTTGAAACTGCTTATGAATTAACTTTTTGTTTTCTAAGATGTGTGCTCTGTATCTGCAATGAAAATAAATACCAAGATCAAAGAGGAGCATTGGTCTGATGGTAACCCAGTAGCACGGCATTTGCCATAGTTTCTGGTCCTGAATTGCTAGCTTTCTCTGAAGCAGACATCCACAGAAAACAGTCACCTTCAGCCTGACTGCTGCAGTCTCTGTGAATGATGTTCATCGTGGAGATGTGATCTTTTTCCTTTCTTCTTTGCACCGACAGAAGTCAAAGGAGCAAGGGCAGGACAGGCTGGGGGGAGCTTGCAGTAGCTGCAGTAAAGCCAGCGCAGCTTTACTCCCTCTCCAGAAATTTACGGCTCAGATGTTAGTCAGTGCTGCATCTTCCTGGGATCTTGCTCAGTGGCTCTGACTGTCTGCAGGTGGGGACTGACTGATGGTGCTTTCCTTATGGCTAGCACAGGTCAGACAAAGATTTAACCCTTGCAAACCTCTGCGTGGGTGACATCCAGACAGTATCTACGTGGAAATGCCCTATTCAAAACATTAAAAAAAAAAAAAGAGGCCAGAAATGGAAAAAGTGGGTGGGGGAGAGGGGGTTTTTTTTGTTATTTTGGGGTTTTTTTACCTCACGTAAATAAAAGCTCACTCTGAAGAACTGCAGTCTAAAAAGACACGGTGAACAAGAGGTAGGAAACAGTAGGTCTTGGTCTGTTTTACAGACTGGCGAGTAAGGCACAGAGATGGGAATAACTTTCTCAGTGACACATGGAGTGGGGATAACTGAGTTCAATTCCAAGCCATTCATCCCAGCACAGTAGTGTGCTTCCTCTCTAACCTTGACTAAAACAAACCTTGCCTTTAAACCCTTTTGTCTTCCTTAATAGAGAGTTAAGTGGGGAGAAAGGAGGAAAAGTGTGTTAGAGAGAATTTGTATTAGCTGTATCCTGTAGAGAGAGACTCCCGAGCTGTTCTGTTCTGCGTCAGATCATCATAGAGAAATAGCTAACTTGGCTGGAGGAAATAAATAGTTATATGTGTTTGAGTAGTTACTGTATCATGCCTGTGAGGGGCTTTGTGAAAGCAGAGTCTGAGTGAGTATACCAATCCTTGTGGAAAATCCCAGGATTAGGCTGATCTCCTTAACAATGTGCCACTGCCCCTTCTGACTGAAGATGCAAGGATACATCGCTTCGCAGTTTGCATATACAGTATCTGTGGGTTTAAACCTTTGGACAACTTGTCAAATACCTGCTGTTGACATAAACCATTGCTGTGCATCAACAGCAAAGAGAATGGGAGAGATCACTTCACTTTTAGTACTTCGTGTCACATCAAGAAAAGTAGAAATTGCTCATCCCATAAGGGAAGGAGATGGCAGAAGGAAGCTCGTTTTAATGAGTGGTGGTTGTTTGGAACTGTGCACTAGCAAACATGTCTTTCATCTCATTCCAAGGTGTCACTGGATGCCAGGTACATAATGTGCTCTTGAGTTGCATAACAATACACCCCAACTCATTAATGATTTATTTTTTGAAGCTCTGCTGCTTCACTTATAAAAACCTCTGGTGTGAGATAACTTGCTGCCAGAACTTTGAGGACAGATTTATTGAAGACTCACAAACAGGCCTTAAACACACAGCTGGGCTGGTGCATGTGAGTCTTGGATTGTCTGGTCAGCCTTGCAGTGTCTCTAGGAGACTTAGTAGTCAAAGCACTAAATCTTCTTGGTTGCTCTCTACTACTGCTTTGGTGACAGCGAGTCGTGTTTGTTTCCAGTTGAATGAAAAGAGTTTTGCTAAGCTGGCTTGGTTTAAGTCTGATCTAGAAAGGTGCTTAGCACACCTCCTCATGGGTATTGCCAGGTGGTGTCCTTAAAATCCCTTTGGGTCATCATCTGATGCAAACTTTTGAAGTTTTGACCAAGTTGGTGAGCTTTTGGTGAGTTGGTCTGCTCAATAGATCAATACCTGTGTTATGCTAGAGCCTAGGAACTGACAAGGATACAGCTCTGTCAGCGCTGTAGAAATGTAAGTATTAAGGAGCTGACCTCTCCTAAACAGACAAGACTGATTTAGTCTAGGAGAAAGGGATGTTGTGTGCAAGCACAGTGAATGATGCAAGGACTGGAAACAGTGATTTAGTGGCACTGTTTTGTTTTATAACTGTGTGATGTCTTGGGAAGAGAGCAGCTAAGTGGAGCAATGGTGGAGGAGAGGGGGGAAGGATGAGTGCAGCTCAGGCAGTGTGGGCAAGATTAAAAGACTTTGGCAGAAGGGACAAGATCAAACTTTATGGGTTTTTTTCTAACCCATTTGAACTAGCAGTACTGCTGAGGAGGTCTTCAGACCTGGGATGGAGGGAAGGTCCCAGCAGCACAGTCTTCCATCTGGGCTTCGTTGAGTGGGGTAATGGAGCTGCATTCTCCTCTTGTTTATCTTGTTCCCACAGTGCCACTGAGTTGCTCTGAGTACTTCAAAATCTCCATGATGCCTTCCTGTCTCAATCTGTTCTGTGTTCAGCTGTAAGATTCATTTGTGGTATGAATCTTACCACATACATTGTCAGAATGTAGCAAAATAGACCCTGGGTACAGATCATGCCTTTTGGGGAACCTGTAATGTAAATAGCTCTCTATAGAGGATCAATGCAAGCTAAACTCAGCTGAGAATCTGGCTTGGAGCTAGTTCATTTTTTCTCTGTCTTATTAATTTTTCACTAGATGCAAAGCATTACAAATAACATTTTATGGGACTGACTAGGAAAGGTTGCTTTTCATATTAAATTACATATAACTTTTTCAAGTTCATGCATAAATTCAGCATCAGACTGAATATAACTGTTTTTTTCCCATTGTAACTTTTTCAGGATAGTATGTGCAAAAAAAAAAAGATTAATCCTTTCAGAGACACTGCAAAGAATTATCATGTGAGGTTTTTTTAAGGTTATACTGACTTCTGAGAATGCAACGTCTGGATTAAGAATAAGGATCTTTGAAGTAGGAGTTTTCTATAAGAGTGACTCATGAAGCTTTTTGGAGATGTTTATCGTTGTAGTAAGTGTGAGTCTTCACTGCATACTCTGATCTGTGTGGCTCCACATCATGAATAAGCATGTGTTTTGAGATCCCTCTGGCAACTTTACCAAATTAACATATGTGCAGACCTAATGAATATTAAAAAAAAAAACACAAAAAAACCAAAAAACAAACCAGCACTATTGTAGTTAGCAGTCTTTTGGACTGTTTTGTGGGGCCAATATAGATTACATGGCTACTTACCTTTTTCTTCCTGTTTTTGCTAGTAGAAACTGGACTGTTAGGCTGTGATGTTAGCCTGTTGCTTCTTGTGCTGCAGCCTACAGGATTGCCTCCTGACAACAAAACTCCCTGATTTTTTTATCAAACAGAAATGGCTGCAATTTCAAATTTTCTTAGAAGGTTTCAGCAGCAGACTCAAGAGGAGGTGGGAACTGGAGGACTGTAAATGTTATAACTGTAAAAATTGGTTCTCCAGGAAGTACAGAATGGTTACTTGGAGGAAGGGAGAAACCCTTAGGAAAAATTGTCTGTAAAAACCTTCACTTTCTTCTGACTTTGACAAGATGATGTCTCATCCTGTAACTAAAATGGTCAATATATTTGGAGTGTTTTAATGGAGCTGTTGGAAATCCTATTTGGAATGAAAATTCCCAGTTTGGGGCAAACCACTGTATTTCACACCTGCAGTGTTTCTATCCATTACCACTTTTGGGGGATTCTGTTGAATACAGAACCCAGGCATAATCTGATGCTGATTGTCAAGAGATTTTTGTGAAACACCGCTGTCCTCGCGTGACCATGGCCTACCACAAAAGCAAGAGTTTTTCATTCAATTAACGAAATTGAGAATGCGTATGAGGAAAATCAGTGCTCAGAGTCCCAAGGCAACGAATTTCTGGAAAACTAGGAATAACAAATTAGAAAACACATAACTAAGCACCTTATTGTCACCTGATAATGGCAGTGAGTTCACAGCAGTGAGACTGATTCCTCTGTGTGTTTTTCTGTGTACTGTCCTTTTTCAGTTTCCCACAAGAGTGTCCTCCTTGTGTACAACTTTGGGTGTTTTGTGGTTAGTACTCAGAGCGGATTGCTACAAAAGCACGTTACCCATGACAGAGGGGGTATAATTAGCTTTTGGTCTTTTTGTTTTTACTTCAAGTAAATAATTTGATCTGGGTTTTTTATGATGCAAAACTGTATCAGTAAATTAACCTACTGGACCACCATGAGAATGTGGACTGACAACTGTACAGATACTGACTGCAAAAAGGTTAAATCTGTTTTGTATACCTTATAATCTTTAAATTTTGTATCTGTTTATTATGTAGTCTTCAGTCTTGGCTTACTAGTTTTTCTCTGCATCCGTGTTGCAAAAGAAACATGAAAAAAGCAGGCATGTTCCAAATGAAACATGTTTCATTCTCAAAAATGCACATTGGACTCTGCTGAAAAATTACTTTCTAACCAGAGCTTGAGAACTGTGGTTATTCCCACATCATTGGCCACAAATATCTCCCTAATACAAATAGCTAATCTGTTGTCTTTGTGAACACAAAGGGAGAGAGACAGACAGGGGAACAAATGAAAATTTTCTTAGAATGCCTGCATTAAGATCTTTGGAGGTCTCCAAGCAAAAAGGCCTGGGTTGACGAATAGATGTGAGAACTGCTAAGAATGCAGAAATGATGCTGTTAGTGAATGTGTGGGTGTTTTCTTCTTACCTTGAGAGCTGAACTACTGCCCCTCATAATACTGTCCCTGTTAGTGAAGGTAAAATTGTTAATGATCAGAATGTAACAGGGAGAGCTCATCTGCCTGAGTTAAAGATGCCTCTAGAAATTTATGATTGCTCCTCTTGTGATCCCCACTGGTATTAAACTGGTATTAGATCTACTGTGTCAATCAAGTATCAGTGTAGGCCATTTCAGTGCCATGTCTGATGCTAATATTACTTCACATATCTGGCTTTGGTTTCAACTGGGAGTAAATGAATTTTTCTTCTCTAAACTACTTTGTTCTGCGATTATGTGCCTTTTTTTTTAAAGTAAGTTCTCCAAAGTGTCTTTTTGGTTTTTTTTTTTGATAGCAGTAGATGCATAATCCTAATACGAAAACAAATAAACAAAAAAAAGGCACTGTCCAGGGATACAACTTCAGCTGGCATAAATTGTTAGACAGCATTGTTGTACTATCACATTTTATCTTAAAAATCTGTTCTTTTTCAAGTTATGATCTAAGCAAGCACCCTGAATACTTTGCAAGAGATAATCGGCTGTTTTTCATTGCTGAAAATTATCACAGTACTCCCTGGGAACTGCACGAACCCTTTGCATATCTATTCAAAAATCTCTGAGAGAGGAGCTAAGTATAGTTTGTATGGAGGTCATGGAGCCCCTGTATGGAACCTGCTGTAGGACAGAAATGCATCACAACTTTTTGCATGTTTATCATACCCTGCTGGTTAGGGAACTGTAGACAGAGAACTGAGGCACAGGGAAACCAGGTAATCTTCCTGAAGCTTATTTTATGTCTCATTTCAGAACACTCACACCACAGCAGAGATCAACCAAAAATATTTTGCATATTAGGACAGAACTATCTGCCTTCCTTCCAACACAGCCCTCGATCTATTGCTCTTGGCCCTCTCCTCACCTTGTACGTTCTTATCTTCCAAAACCAACAAAATGCAAGGGTTTACCTGGTGCTTTCAGCTCCACAACATGTTCCTCCTGAATAATGGTGCAAATTGGTTAAGTTTTTTATGTTGTTATTTTTTGCCAGCTTCCTGTGTCTTACATCTGTTTTCAGCTTTAGGGAAGAGAGAAATCAGACGTCTGTAGATAATCTGGCTGGGAGGTGCTACGTGATTGAGGAAGGCAGCTTCCAGCAAAGCCGAGGCTGTGGAGGGTGACCAAGGTCACTTCTTAATGCGGTATGTGTAAGAGTGAATTCCTCTATATACTAGGTGGGTGCATGACCGTCGAGATGACACTGAAGTAACTAGCTAGAACTCAGCAATGCTGGGGAAAGGCCTCGAGCATTGGAGCATGCCGGTTACATATTGATCAATTCTACTTTCTTCTTGACTCTTATTCTAATCTTTCTTTCTTTTCTATTTTAATCTCTGTTATGTGACCTGCAAACACTTGAAATTGATACACTCAGACAATCTTTTGGGAGAACCTTTCCTGTGACTGAAACTTGGGGATTTATTAATTGCCATGGAAGGAGAAATAACAATAGAGTTGTGCAAAGATTAGTGCAGTGGGAGGGGGGAGGCAGTGCTGTTCAGACAAATATCGCCACTTTCATCCCTGTGTTGCCTGATATGGGGCAACACGGAGCCCAACATTACCTTAATCCGTCAACAGCTGTAGTCTTGGACACAGTGGCTTACTTTTTGACTGTGGAAATCTGTCCATTTTCTGCTCAGTCTGTCCATTCTCTCTTCTTAAAATGAAGTAGCACAAAGGACATTGGTGAGTATGTGCAGCTCCATAGGTGGGGTCTGCACTACTGCGCCACTTTGTGAAGAGCTCAGTGGAAAGCTACTTGGTGTTGAGTGTTGCTTTTCTATGTGCTAATAAAATAGGGTATTCAGGACTCTGCAACTTGCAGCGTGATTTGATTCTGAATTATGTGGAAGGCTGTCTGTACCACCCCAGCAGTCTAACAGGATATTAAAGTAAATTTAAATTTAATGTATTTTTAAGCTCCTTGCTCAGCTAAATGATGGAAAGGAGCTGTTTTGTGTAAAAAGGGGTCTGGCCTTTTGAATTTTCAGCTCTTAGGAAGTTGCAATTTTTCCTTTTCTCATGAAATTGCATTTTCTGAATCTGCATGAAAAACGGCAGAGGAGCTGCACACAGATCAGCTTGTGCTGGCAAACTATTTTTTCTTTTAAATGACATTCTCTAGCCTACTTCTGCAAGGGTGTGAATCTTTTTTCAATCATACTGGTCTGACAGCAGCTTCATCAGAGTTAAGTCTTAATCTATGTTTTCGGCTGGTGAAAACTTGCTCCTTGCTTTGATTAAGGAAGTGTTGCCATTTTCTCTTTGACGTGCACTTACTGTCATGTCAAGAAGAATAGAAAAACACTGATGTGTCTGCCCTGCAGTTAAAGCTCATTGTCATGCTCTGCAGTTAAGATTCATCCATTCATAAGCAAGAAACTCAGGGAAGCTGCAGAGCCTTGTGTGCTTCTTTCTGAAGTTTTGCTTGTGCTTGAGCATGCTCCTGACTCGACTGTTGGTGCATGTTTGTTGTAGGGCCACTGACCTCTAAGCAAAGGGTATAAGTCTGTTGAAAGAGTTCATGTCACAGCCTTAACTTGTCCTTGTTTACAGTGAGGCTTGTATTACTATATAGCTGGTAATCTTAGCCATGGCCAGCTGAGATGATGCTATTCTCAAATATAAGTATGGCCACAGATGGATCTTAACCTAACCTCTGAGATGAAAGTTTTCATTCTGTATTTTCTACCCATAGTTTCAGTACCTCAGGAGATGCTTTGGAGAGAGATTTCTGAGGAGTACTTAGGACGACCAGGTAGCTGACATTCCTGTTTTCAATCTGAGCCCTTCTTCACATCGTGCAAATGGGTACTCTCCATCTTCTCAATGAGATGAAACATTAATTTCAAATGACTTGTCAGCTCTAAAGAACTCGTGTTGCAAGTTATCCCTCTATTCAGCCTAAACTCCAGCTTCTTACTTCTACCCATTTTTAAATTATTTTGCAGTTATAACTGCGTATTGATGACCCTCACGTCCTGTTGTAAACTGCTGTGAAACTCCCTTTCATAGTAGGCTGCAATTCAACCATTTTCAGGTACTGCATAGTTTTATAAAATACTTTGGGTTGGTGCAGCTGTGTAAACTAGGATTTTTGCCTCTGCATCTTAACAGAGTTTCTTTATTTATTGCTAATTCTGGGCACATAACGTAAATATACTGTTGCTTTTAGTGAGATGTGGACTGTGGATTTCAGATTGACATAGGTTTCTCTTCTGGCCCCTCAAGGTCCTGTAGTTTTGTAAACAACTCAATTTCAGTCTGAACTTCTCTGTAAAATGAAAATAAATTAAACCAGTTTCCCACCTGGTTTTGTTTATGATGTTTGTTGAAATTCCCAGGAGGTTGTACATAACTGGTCAGAAATACACTATCAGGTGGTCCAGTCTTGTCCATTAAGATAATTTTTTTTTTTCCTTTGGGGTCTTTGGGGGAAGGGGAAGCTGGCAGGGAGGAGATTTACTTCTCTTCCATGACAGCTCACATTTTCCTCTATGTTCTTCCAAGTCTGTGTTCAAAGTTCTTCCATTTTGGACTAATCGAGATTTGGTAGCTAGAGCAAAGCTCGCCCATCATGTAAGATGCCAAATGCTTTCAAATTCATTGATCTCAGTGGAACATGAGGGAGCTCAGCCATCAGCAGTAGCATTTCAGTTCTTAAACATTTTCAGGCTTTAAAATGGGCTGTTAATCTTGGCTCTGGCAAAGCATCCAAGGACGTCAGCAGTGTGTGATATGTCCCATAAAGTGCAACTTCTAGGAATCCTTTTTTTATGTGTAGAGCACGTCAAGGCTCATGTTCTGTTTGCATTTAGTCTAACGATGTCTCAGAATGTGTTATTTAGAGCATATTTCAAAAAAAGATTTTGTTAACATACAGCCAGTGTCTGGGCTAACGTGCTTACCTTAAAATATAGCTGGACTGTCAGATGTATAGGAGTTCAATGCTTTTTATAAGGAATATTTATTTTGAAATAAACAAAAGTTTAGAGCAAAATCTCCCTCTTTATAGTTTATACCATAATTTCATCTGTTTTCATATAAAAACTTGCAGTCCTTGTCAGTCTACCTGAATTAAAAAAAGCATCAGTACTTTTAGGTGAGAAAATGGCAGGGACCCAGTGTCCTTTGTTTGGTCTTGTCTAGCAAACCTAAACACCAACAGAGTTTATGGATCCTGGGCAATACATGACCCTATAATAACAAAGGGATGTGACATGAAATGTGCACGGGGAGGTTGTTTTTCAAAGCAGCAGACTGCACTTTCAAATTTCTAAGGGTTTCAACAATGCAATAACAATGGGAATTGTGCTTTTTAGTGCACTGCACGTTCCTAGTCCACGTGAAGCAAATTTGGCTGTTGTCATGATGTGCTGCTTTGTAAGAAGCGTAGTTGCTCTGCAATTACTTATCATCAGGCTTGTGCCAAGGTTAACCCATGGGTTGAGGCCAAAGGGTCCTGGTCTGTTGCCCATTAAAGTCAGCAGAGAGACTTGCATCGACTTCAGCAGCTCCTGGATCAGGGCTGAGAATCATGATCTGAATGCAGCTCTTAGTCTGTCTGGGGTTTTCAGTGTTGCCTGGAGGAATATCACTTTCCTCTCACTCCACTTGATTTTGGGCACTCTCTTTTGTTATTCTCTCTGTGCCTCACCAAGAAAAGGAGGTTAAAAAATCATTAGTATTTCGAAAGCACTCATTCTAGAGAGGGGGGCTGTAGAAGCAGAGTGGTAAATCCTGCTCTATTGGAGCTGTCCAAATATTATTGCTTGTATTGAAAGAAAGCTCTTAAATGAAGGCTGGTGTTCAGAAGCCAGTACAGCCCAAGAGTCATCACATCACTGATCTTCTGCTAGAAACATGGAGCTTGTCAGTTGACTTAGTGTGCTTTCACACAAACACAAGCGATGAACTTCAAGCTTCTAATTTAACTATTTGTGTCTCTGGGGGAAGAGATTTGTGTCTGTTTTATGGATATTCTCATCCCTTTTTTTAAATGGTGCTGCATTTCGTTCAAGGTAGGTCTAGAGTACCTAACTCTGGAAAGCATTTTTTGGATTTAAAAATAGACATCGCAGCCTAGTCCCTGTAAAAGTCCCCATTTACCAGTCATTCTGTCACAATGAAAATGCAATTTATCTTTCCTGCAGATATATAAAGTGTTATATATATATAAAAAATAAAATTGGGAGCAATTAAAGCTTTCATTGACTTGATTCAGAAACTGTTAAAGCTAGGCAGATTTTTTTTCATCAGCTCCTGTTGGCCTTTGGTTCAAGCCCTTCCCTGGTTAAGTATTTTTCAAGGTAATGTTGTTCTATAGGAAGATCTTATTCACAATTATTGCAACATGGGGTTTTATTTCAGCTTTTCAGCTGCAAATTCAAAGCAGAAATTAATAGAAAAATACAGCAGGACGATGTGAATTTGTTA
The DNA here is from genome assembly GCF_000699105.1 of Pygoscelis adeliae. Taxonomy (NCBI): domain Eukaryota; kingdom Metazoa; phylum Chordata; class Aves; order Sphenisciformes; family Spheniscidae; genus Pygoscelis; species Pygoscelis adeliae. The sequence goes on from NW_008824772.1 coordinate 2,535,882, forward strand.
CTACGAAATATTGTATCTTTTCATCTGAAGTCTGTGCACAGCTGTATATCCTCCATAGGATGAAAGCAAAGTAGAAAGCTTCAGGCGTTTTTGGCAAATTTTGGAATAATTTACTTCTAGTCACAGTTTGGCATTTCAGGCTTGGAACAGCTGCATTTCTAGCAGCTCCCAGGCTGGTTAAGCCTCTTAAAATGTTTTTGGTTTTGCTGCTTTTAAAATAAATGTTAAATGCTCTAATCCTGTTCTGCTCTTAATGAATTGGTCCTACCTGTATGACAATATTCTGGAAAAGAGCTGTCTGTTTAGAGCAGCTTCATATTAGCATGCTTGTTATGTAGAGAAAGGGGGGAAAGAACCTTCTTCCCTTTGAAATCCTCCAGATTTAGTTCTACAATTCTGCCTTGTGGCCAAATGCATTTTCTGTCTCATCTGTTCCCTGCTGCAAATCAGGGCTCTACAGATCTCATGGTCTTTGGAGGGAGAGGAAGGTCTTGCGAGCCCAGGTTAATTACTGGGGAGCATTACTGCACAAAATGAGACCATTGCATGCCAGAAACTGTAGGCAAGCACTTCAGTTCCTGCAATAGAATCAAAGGTTCCCAAAACACCCTTTGGTTACTTGATTGCCATTAAACCAGGTGGGTGTACTCGTGGGCATCCTAACTGAAATGCTCTGGCACTCCTTTTGAGCTTTTGCAACACCAAATCATCCTAGAAAGCTGTTCAAGAGGGTCTGACTTCTTAAAAAAAAAAAACAAACCAAAAGAAAAAAACCTCAACAAAACAACACTGCCAATGAGATCTCAAATGAGATAAATATTTGGTCAGCTGGATATTTAAAGACCAATGTCTCACACGTGCTTGCATACACAAGACAGGCTGCAGTATGGAGTACTGCATTTAGCCAGATGTTTGACCTGTGGTGCGTGCATGTAAGTTATCATTTTGCACTGGGACCACTTAAACTTGAAATTTCCAATGACAAATTGAAGAATATTTCTTTTTAAGTTGCAGCGCAGTAATGGGAGTTAGGATTTATAAGCCCTGCCAAATTCAATAAACTTGTGTTATAGCCTTTTAAAATTGTTATATTGAACGTTGCTTATAAAGAGCCATCTTCCTTCTATTGTTTCATAATTTATTCAGTGTTTTCTTAACTGGCCCATCAGCAGAACAGTAAAAATGCCACTCTGTAAACTTTGTTTAATGGTGACCAATTTTTGTCTATGTTACAATAACGTCTGTGGGAAGAAACAATTACCTTGTGATTCGCTGTCAAAGGGGTAAGTGCATTTTCTTTCCAGTTCATTTAGAAGGAACATCGCTTTCAAGCTTTCCCTTGTTCTCTTTATGGGGTTGTTTCCTCTTCTGCACATTTGGATTTTTTGCTATGCACACTAGAAAGTACTGGTTCAGCCCTGAATCCAGGATTCATAATTAGAGCCTCTGCTGTCCTCTGTGCAGTGTTGGTCTTCAGTGCTGCGTTATCAGTACAGCTCAGACTCATTGCTTGAATGTTTACTGAAACCCCCAAAACAACAAACCTTCCAGTGTCAGCTATTAATGCTATTTTTCTGCTGGGTTTGCTGTATGAACCAAAATTGATTGCTGTTTGTTTTGTTACATTTCCATCTTCAGTTGCAGCACAGAGACTCTCAAAGATATGATCTGTTTTCTTTTCATACCTGTCCAAAGCATTAGGGATGGAAGCACTTGTGAGTTTTTGGCCACTGCATGTTGCAAGCATTTATCATCATTATTATAATAATGTAAGGCGGCAGTTAGAAATGTTCATTGTGGCCTGAAACTTCTCAAGTGCCTTGCAATTATTCCTTTTAGTGAGCGATGGTCAGTCCCTGGTACGTTTGCTAGGATGAGAGCATTCAGAGGGACTCTCAGAATCACAAGTGAAGTCTGAAAAATCTTTTCCTCAAAGAGGAGAGGAGCACGTTTCACTGCCCAGCAGCATATATAGAGACTGTTTGCAGAAAAGATGCTGAAGATTCAAATGCGTTAACAGAAAATAGTTCTCAGAGTTGTTTGGGGGAGGTCAGGGTTTTGGGCAACACCCATATTGTGCCACCAAGCCGTGGGTATCTGTAAGCAACATAGAGCCTCTTGATTTGTATGGTCTAATCCAAGATGTGCTTCCTGTACTGTTCACAGAGCTTTCATCCTCAGAAATGCCTCCCAATCTCAATGCCCCTATTGTACATTGAAAGGATGAAACGCTAAATTGACCCCAGGGGTTCAAGGTGTTTCCAATCTGAAGATTAGGCTGCTACACAACCCTAGGTTATGAATAGCCCAAAATCTTTCCTTTGGGCTCTACGAGAAGGGCTGAGGCATAATCAGAGTAGTCGGCTCCATATATCGCATTACTTTTCTTGGATGCCAGAATTCTGTTACAAAAAATATATTTGGAATTCATAAATTGTTCTGCGCTCTTCTCCAGCATGCTGGCCGTTAACCACTGCAGGGATTAAACAGCTACCATTATGTAGGCAGCATCATGTTTATAACAAATTGCTTCCTTATAGCCCACCTGCTGCTTTCAGTAATTTGAAAGCACAGTAAGTTAGGTCTCGAAAGTTGTACTTTGGAAGATGACGGGGGTTTAAATAAAAGGTTTTAAATTACCAGGCCTCAAATAGCTACCTAGAGAGGCAGTGTCTAGCATCTGGACTGTTACTGAATTACTGTAGGTCTCTTAATCAGCAAGGGAGCCCCTAAACTGAATGGCTGGTGGGAGTGAAACCTGACACTAAATGGACAGCAATGTAAGAAAGCTTTGTGAGCAACTCCCAGAGGAGTAGGATGAGTAA
>NW_008824772.1:2538758-2539736 GCF_000699105.1 Pygoscelis adeliae
ATAGTAAAGCACATTCCCTGCAATGTGTTTCCTCTTGTTTTTGTTTTTTGGTGGGTTTGTTTTCCTCATGCGGTTTTTGAATGTCTCCAGACCAGATCTTTTGGTGCTATAAATTGATGTAGCTCCTTTGGCTTCAATAGGGTTATGTTGATTTACTCCAGCTGAGGTTCTGCTGTGTGAGTCTATTCTCATACTGCTGGAGTTAGCAAGTTCAAGCTCACATTTTGAGTACTTCATGCATGCGCAAGAAATTAATCATAGCAATGATGTGTGCAAAGTATGTGTGAACATTTTTCCACAGGCGGTTCTCAAAATCCCTGCCTCTGCTATCTCCATTTAATGTTGACCCTGTCCCTTCTCTCAGTTGTGCAGGTTTTACACTGGCGTTAAGTCCACTGACTTCAATAGGTTTTCTCCTGGTTAACACCTGTCTGTAAAAGTAGTGTTAAAAGTAATGTTAAATCTCCTGTCTCCATGTAAAGCATCGTATCCCCAAGGCTTCTAGGTTTGGAATTATTATCCCCCTCCATTTAATGTAGTAATGAGTGATGAACTGTATAGCTCCCATCCAAAACCTACTGAAGAACAATGTTTCACAGTGACTTCTGTGGATATTGTCTCAAGCTCAGATTTCTTCAGGAGTGGTTTAGCATTGCCTGTTGCTAACTTCATCTGTCTCTGTGTGTTGTCTCGTCCATTGGCTGAGACATGGTGGGCTTGGAGGGGAGAGGGGCTTGCTTAAGTATTAGTACTTCTTTTTTATGACGTCCTGAACCATCACGCTGGCAGGGCAGAGAGCTGTATCTAACAGTTGATGCAGGGGGAAACAAGATGCCATCCATCCCTCTTTGCTGGAAGTTAGCAGTGACCATCTGAGCAGTGTCAGGGACCTGAGAAGGTGTGAGTTTCAGGGCTAGGATTATCAAACAAGTCCCAGAGCACTGCACCTCAGTGTCAGTGCAAACTGGCTCTTAATTC